>NC_063191.1:5092448-5182302 GCF_017589495.1 Alosa alosa
AGAGAAGTTACCTGCCTATAAGTATTTAAACCTGTCACTAAGACAGATGAATTCACTTCTCAACCAAGAGGCGACTCCTGTTTTTCTTCAGCTACATCTCTGGGTCAGTGACTTGATATTTTATACTTCCTTAAAGTAATACTAGTTATTTTATCTTAAAATAACAACTTTAACCGTGAGGAATATTATGATATTCTTGAATTTTCTCATTCTCTTCAAACAATCAAAGAAGTGCTTACCGCATAGGTGATTGTGTTTCTCAAGAGATTAATGATATAGTATTTAAAAACAAATCCACATATTAAGGAATAGATGCACTGTCAACTGATCACAAAAAAAATCTCTATTTTAAGGAGCACCTCATTGTAATTAAGCCAACTGAGAACAAGCATTTAAACATGCAAAAATATCTTATATAAAATCTTGCTATTAATCTTATATTAAGATACAGAAATGTAGTAGGTATTGTTGATATAAAAGACACTTTACCTAGTGTTATCTTGTAAGATCATTCTGACTAAGTTTAATAAGAGTGTGACTTATTCTAAAGCCTTATCAAGACAATTTGGCTTAACGACTGGCAGCCAAATGCTTTTCATGAAGGCACTGTTGTGGTGGGATATTTTTAGTTATCACACTTTTTGAAAATGGTAATCTTGAGAAAACAAATAACACTAAACCACATATATGTTAGATTGAGAGTTTCTCTGTTATGCCCTATAAATTCTGTGATTTTCTATCTTGGGTGGGCTTGGCAGGCTACTAGCCCTGGCTGCCGCTAGGGGCGCGTCTAGATTTCTAGGCTACTTACCTAGCACTTTCTCGCCAAAATCATTTGACTTAATTTAAGAGGAGTTTGACATATTTTAAGACATCTCACCCTAAAAAGAAGCAAACAAAGCAAAAAAGTAAATTTGCCTTGATAAGACTCCTTAAAATAAGTCAAAGTCATCATGAATAAGGTCAAAATTATATTTCAAGAGAGTGCAAGGTAAGTCTCTTCATACTAAAAAACAGTACCAGATTTTTTTGATCTTAAAGGAGAATTCGTGTGATATTGACCTAAAGTGTGTTGGAACATGATACCGAAGTGTGAACGATGTCTCATAGCCCATCTCTGGCTTGTCCCCTGCACACTCAAAAATCTGGCGCTTAGTTAGCCGATGCTACCAACAGCTTTTTCAAGCTTTTTTGTGGTGCTCGGCATCGGCCTAGCCATGCAAAATAAATCACTGTTTTACACCATTTACGAGGCTCAATGTATCTCCATACTTCATTGGTAGACTTCCGAGGGCCCCTGACATTTAAAAACGAGACATTGAGAACTTTGAAAAAGCACTGGTAGTTTACTTACAAGACGATTTATACAGACAGTATCTTCACAAAGTTTAGCATTTGCAGCCATCTTGAATTTAGTCACGATAAGTCGAAATGCATGAGTAAGAAAAACAGGTATGATAAGGATTAGAAAAATAATTCTGTGGAAATGCATGGATTCCAGTTGCCGCTACTGGAAGAAACTGGAATCCATGCATTTCCACTGAATTATTTTTGGATGTTGAACCCAGCCTGACCCTCTGGGGATGCCTGTTAAAAAGTCCAATATCCAACTGCAGGTGAGTGATGGGAGCCCAAAGGTCCACCAGCTTAGACACCAGACATTGATATTAAAGTATTGAAGATTCAGATGAAAACACTATTGCTTAATATATAAAGGTGCATAGGCCTAATAATATTGATGTTAAATGTAAAAATCACATAGGTCTATTATTTAGGAGGATCACCCCGCAAAAGGAGTGAGGGTCTGTTTTTTTTTCTAATGAGAAGCCCCCGCCCTGGTTAGTGTTTCATTGGTTGTTGTGTTCCTACAGAGCTCTTTGCCTGACATATGCACAGAGCTGAAGTTAACTAACATGTTTAGTGTAAATTCTCCCCCTCTCTCCCTCTGGTTTGTTTTTTTTCTTTGGTAGTTGTGTTTCAATTTGATTCCTTCAAATGGGCCACTGACTATCAAAGTCACCGATGCACTGTTTGAAGTTGCAGTGCTTGCTTCTAAAGTGAATGACAGGTGTCATCCCAAAAACACGGACGCCCTCGGACCTTATCGCGACATCGTGAATGTCGTGATAAATCAATTCGAATTTGCACAATTTTTAAAAAAGCAGCATTGAGGTGACGCGGTTTGTAAACTTGAAGACAAAGCAATGATCAGCTATTTGTAAGAAATGCCTGGTGGCCTAAGCAGTTTAACCTGGGTAGGAGTAATGTAATAGACTAGATTATGCTACCTAATGTTTCATACAACGTCATTAATTAAATAATAAATAAAATGGGATGATATCAGTAACAGCATCCATAGAAACATTTCAACGTAGGTATGTTTGAAAGATTAGGACTGTATCTCTCTATACTAATTGTGGTTGTAAACACTCTGGTGTGTCAGTCAAAACACAATGATGAGGAGACAGGATTTTGGAGTTTCTTTACCTCGAATGCAATATAGTCTGTAATACACAGACAGTATGCAAAAGGCATATTACAACCATGTAATTATCAAATTCAAATTGACTGCCAATAATAAATAGCCTAGAAATCTAGAAGCGCACCCTAGCGTGACAAATTAATTTGCTCAGCCTGTACGTCTAGTATCAAACCATAGGGATTTCTATTGGCTGACGCCGTGGACCTCATCCAATCACAGTGCTCTATTTTGTTGGAGTCTTAAGGCAGGCTTAACAGGATAACGACAGTCCTGCGACGGTGAACAACAAGGAAGGTGGCTATGGCGAACGAAGAGCGGTTGTTTGAATCGGCGTTGGCGTCAACTTTGGAGAAGTTGGACTTTTCTTTGAAAGTTGCGCAACACAATGCACTTAAGTCATTCCTTTCGAAGAAGGATGTATTTGCCATTTTGCCGACCGGATACGGATATGGTCGTAGCACTGGCCTATTGCATGCCTAGGCAGTTTGAAAGACAATTCTCTGCCCGCCCCTTGGATTAAGCGAGGTGAATGGTTCGATGCCAGACTATACATTTCAATGATATAGGATGGCCCGCCAGGCTAAATAATAAAGGCAATGCAACATGCGCTGCACTCACCTTTAGGTTTCTTTTGGTTGAGGTTACGTCCCAAATATTTTTGGTGTGCTTGCCGACGGGCTAGGTGCAAAATACCAATGACTTACAGCGTGCTGTGGTCAAAGTAAAAAAAAAAGAGGTAACAATCCCAATGTGTTCTTTCTTTTTTCCTGGTTAATTTAAGGTCAGTAATCAACCATGCTGGAGATAAATGCATCAATGAGTATTTTAAGTCATGATTTTGTTCAAATCTACACACCTATGGCTATTGAAAAATGTAGGGTTCATTTAGCAAATGTTATTCTGAAGTGTTAAAAAACATTGTTGTTTTAGAATTTCCGAACAAAAGTGGTGATAATTTGGGGTGTTACGATACTTTCCATAAAGAGTAAAGAAGTAGCCTAATGTATAACATTATTTTAGAGATAGATAGATAGATAGATACTTTATTGATCCCTAGGGGGAAATTCAAAGGTCTCGGTAGCATACAGACATCACACACAACATGCACTTACAGCAGAAATGGTAAATATAAGTATAAGTATAAACATATAACCAAACTCTACTGTACAATAGAGACAGTAGAAGATAAGAAAAATAACAAAACTAAATACTAAATATACTATATAAATTAAATAAAAAAATCCACAGTGTGCTTGAGGGTGATCAAGCATGAGACGCTTGCAGTGACAGGGCCGGGACTGGCCTGTAGTTCTGTGTGCATGGTGAGGTGCTCAAGAGAGTGAGTGTCATAGTGAAGGTGCAAAAAGTAGTCCAACAGTAGTGCTGTAGTTCTGTGTGCATGGTAAGGAGCTCAAGAGAGTGAGTGTTGTGGTGAAGGTGCAAAAAGTAGTCCAACAGTAGTCCAACAGTGCAGGAATAAGGTCTAGAGACCAGCATAAATAATATGGACAAATAGGAAAGTAAAGTGTAATGTAGACAAGGTAAAATAAAAAAAACTATGTCAGTTTGAGGTAATAGGGTTGCAGCCATTCAGTATTCAGTATTGTAGCAGAAGCCATTGGTCATGTGTGCTAATATAGCATGAAACACACAGTGTAGCAGTAAAACAGTAGTAAAAACATTAGGCTGTGGACATTAGTAAAACAGCAGTAAAACAGTAGTGGGCAGTCAGTACTCAAACATGGAGAGGGTGGAGAGGTAGACAGACTAAGCAGAGACGTCTATCTCTCCTCTTTCCTTTAGTGAAGCATTGAACAGTTCAATGGCCCTGGGGACAAATTACTTCCTCAGCCTTTCAGTTGTGCATGGCAGTGAGCGAAGTCTCCAGCTGATCAAGCTCTTTTGCTTTTTAATAATGCTGTAGAGTGGATGACATTCATTGTCCAAGATGTTGATCAGTCTGTTCAGGGTCCTTTTGTCAGATATTGAAGTGATGCACTCAAGTTCAGCTCCCACTACAGAGCCAGCTTTCCTTACCAGCTTGTCCAGTCGCCCAGCATCCTTCTTCTTTGTGCTTCCTCCCCAGCATACCACTGCATAGAAGAGGACGCTGGCAACAACAGACTGGTAGAACATCCTGAGGAGCTTGCTGCACACATTGAAGGACCGCAACCTCCTCTGGAATTTTACAGTAACAAGTAATGTGTAGGCTATTACATTGCATCCCAATTTGTTCAACAAAGAAACACTTTTTTGCCTTTACTTTGTTCATGTCAGTGGACTAAGATTAAATAGTTTGAAGAGAAATGATACAGCTAGGCCTATTGCCTACCTGATTTAAGTTTGGGTGCTGAGCCATAGACGTCAAGGTTGTTCCATTTTCAGGGTGTCTACAGCCAGGCATAAACAAGTTAAATTTAAGACTTCTTTAAAGACCTTTTAGTACCACTTCTAAATTAAATTTAAAACCAAACTTATGAAGGAAATAGAAAAGTGGAAATATACAACACTTTCACACAAACACACAGGCATTTGTGGGCATTTGAGGGCGTTTTTGCGAGGTAACCAGGTACGCCATGCTGTTGGAGGTGCAATCAAATGCTGCATCACCATTGAGATCACATAGTAAGGAGCTGGCTCAAGAGTTATAAAAGTATTCTATCATGTTCATTTGTATAATGAATTGACTTTAATCACTCCTACACTACAAAATCTGCTTATCTTATAAAATATAACCAAGTGTTATTTATCTTATATCAACATCAATTTAATATTGTTTTCAGTATAAAGAGACTTACCTACTGTAGCGCTTTCGTGTAAAATCATTTGTCTTAATTTAAGAAGAGTTTGACTCCTTTTAAGACGTCTCATCCTGAAAACAAGCAAATCTTTCTGCCAGTGTGTTAAGCAAATTTGTCCTGTGTGCAAAAAATAAAATCTAACCAAGTGTTATTAATGTTATATTAACATCAAACAATCTAATTGTGATTGTTTTTAGTATGAACAGACTTACTTTGCTTTGCTTCATAGTTGCTGCTCTGTGGTTTATATTGGTAAATTAATCAAACATGTATAATTGAATTTGGGCAATTCCATGCAAAGGTCATCCTTACCATGAAAAAAAAAAGTTGTGCATACGCAAATAGAACTGTTGTTAAAATCTTCATTTAGGTCTATATTTTATTGTTTGTAACTGATCTGATTGAATTGATGGAGAATTACACTCTTTTTACATCATAAATATGGTGTGCAACCATACAGAAACAACATTTTTCACATGGAAATATTATACATATTTAAAAAGTGGATAAATGGACCCAAGGTTCAAAGAAATTGTGTCATTTGACAAATTCCAGATTGACAAGGGAATGGTAGAGCAATGTCTATGCTCAGCTTGCCTTTAAGAGCACAACTCCTTACATTTGTAAGGCTTTTGTTTTTAAGTTAGCAAGTTCCATGGCCATGTCACATCTATAACGTTTTATAGGAAAAGTTTATGCTACACATACAGTGTTGATGCAACAATGTCCATAGTGTCTGTGCAAAGCTGATTTATATCAATGTAAAGTGTGATGACCAAATTGTGCCCCTTTCTTACTTTTAAAACATTTAATGGTGCGTTATGAAGTGACGTTATGGATGTTACATAATGTGAATTTACAAGACTGGGGACTTTATTATACCTCAAAGCCGATAAAACGTCTGTTCTAGTGACTTGTCAGTTTCAACGCATATTCACCTTAGTGTTTACAATTGACATTTCAAAGATTATTAGGTTGATCAAAACCACATAATCCATTAGCAAACCATTAGCAAAACAAACATAATATTAAAATACCTCCAGTGATTAGCCTAGCCATAGCCTATTTTCAAGTGGCCTAATAACGAAAATTTTAGCGATTATCTTCCTGTAACTGTCATGCTGTTGTTGTACAGTAACTGGATTATCGTGTTAGCTGGTGAAGATGGCTGACTTTGCAGCTGGAGTTAACATAGCAACCTCCTGTTGCAGATCTGCTCAGCCTGCCGTTCACGTCTGCTTAACACAGTTTAATTAAGTGTGCTTGCTGCAAAGCAGCACACTTATTGTTCTTCTTAAGTTTTATTATTAAGTGTGCAAGCATTTTTCCACTTCTGAAATAACATTCAATGTTCTGCATGTAGCCTAGACATAATTAGATTTGGTGTATAGATGTAGCATATTAAAATGCAATTAGGTCGGCAGACAGTCGAACTGCATGCGCTCATGGAGCTGCTTGAGTATATACCTGGGACAGTTGAATCAGCCGGAGGTCGGTTACGCTTGTTATGAGTCCGAAGTCAGCCGAATCAGCCGGCTACGTTGTCATGAGTGGATCTTTAGAGCAGCGTAGTAGCCTAACTCCTCGTCAAGGTGAAAACAAATCCACAACAAAAGCCATGCTTTCACTTCTGAAATAACATATGTTCTGCACGATAGCCTACTATAAAATGCAATTAGGTCGCAAAGACAGTCCGAAACATTGCAAGCTCTGTATGGAGTTGCTTGAGTAGGCTACCTGAGTCAGTCGGATCACCCCGGCGGGCCGGTTATGTTATCTTGTTATGAGCGCGAAGTCAGCGAATTAGCCGGCCACGTTGTCATGAGTGGATCTTTAGAGGGGCGAGTAACTCCCTCGTCAAGGTGAAAAGCAAATCCACAACAAAAGCCATGCTTTCACTTCTGAAATAACATATGTTCTGCACGCATAGCCTACTTTTAAAATGCAATTAGGTCGCTAAGACAGTCCCAAACATTGCAAGCTTTGTATGGAGAGTAGGCTAGCCTACCTGGGTCAGTCGGATCAGCCGGGCGGACCCGGTTACGTTGTTGTTATGAGTCGCAGTCAGCCGAATCAGCCGGCTCGTTGTCATGAGTGGATCTTCAGAGGAGCCAGTAACTCCTAAATTCACGGTTAAAAGAAAATCCACAACAAAAAGCCATGCGTTCACTTCTGAAATAACATATATTCTGCACGCATAGCCTACTTTTAAAATGCAATTAGGTCGCAAAGACAGTCCGAAACATTGCAAGCTCTGTATGGAGTTGCTTGAGTAGGCTAGCCTACCTGGGTCATTTGGATCAGCCGGGCGGACCGGTTACGTTATGTTGTTATGAGTGCGAAGTCAGTCGAATCAGCCGGCTACATGAGTGGATCTGTAGGCGAAAGCCTTGCTGTCAAGGTAGCCTAGTTTCTAGTAGTAGTCAAGGTGATAATAATAATAGGCCTAATGAGAATAGTAGTAGTAGTAGTAGTAGTAGTAATAATAATAATAATAACAACAATAATAATAATTTATTCACTGCAGGGCATTGCTACGTTCCTGTATCTATGTCTACATTGAAAGTCAATTGCTTAGGCTAGGTTAAGACAATAAATAAACAGTCTGGCTCAAACTGCTGTTTCTTTCCCGTGATTTCTGTGGGTGGAGGTTTTGATGCTATTATATTAGGCTATATTATATTATATTATATTATATTAGGCTACCTAACAGTATAGCCATGATTAATAGTAATATTAGTTGCCTAGTATTAGCAGCCTATAATACTTATTAGAATAGATTCCTAGTAGCCTACTATTAGTAGTAGTGGTAATAAACATTGTAGCAGAGTAGCATTAGACCTAGGCAAACCTTTCTATTGTTAACAAAACAACAACAAATAATTATAATAATATAGGCTACCCTCTCTGTCAATAAGATCAAAGTTTCTGAACATGAGCACCAAAAAGATGAACAATGTGTGGATGCACTTTGATCAGGAGAGCAAAACTCTAAAGGCTAAATGCAAGTGCTGCAAAAACCTGGTTTCATATCATGGAGGATCCACCTCCAATATGAGAAGGCACTTGATGAAATGAAGCACCCAACAGCACTGCTTGAACGTAGGACTGAATTTCTTTGCGATGTAGCAATACTGATTCAAGTGACTCGTTCAACCCGGATCAGTTTAGTGAGTGACTCAGAATAACACGGATCCTAAATTGGAACCGAGTTTGACAGGTCTACTTACGATCTGAAATAGCAAGGAGAACAGTAGCTATATATAGCTTACATAATAGACGTTCACACTGACGGTATTCAAATAAAAATTTTCCTTATTGTTAAATGTCATGATGGGAGAGTATTATTAAAAATGTTACAAGTATGAAAATTCATATATTTACGGGAAATGAGGTTTTACTGGGTTTGTTTTGTTTTGTAAAGACATGCAAGGCATTCTGGGCCATGTAATAGACAAACAGTGGTCGGCAGCGTCCTGTATTAATATGAATAGGTATTTCTGTAAACCTAGGGACAATAAACAGCTATCTCTGTTACAAAAACAAGCTGGTAATCGCTCATTGAAGAGGGAACTATGATAAAAAGATTGTTTTCCTAAAAGCATGGAGTTGACGAAAGAATAAACAAGCAATGTCACGTTAATGTTAAATAGCCCACATCTGGACGCTAGGTGGCAACGTTGTATTACATTTCACTAGTGTAGCCTACTTGAAATAAGGTGTGAGATTCACAAGTAAGGAAGGTGCAAATATTATGTAATTTATCATGGGAAATTATTGGAAATGTTATTTTTTGTTTATTCTAATTGCAAACCACACACATCCATTCGGAAGCACACGTACACATAGACTGTATATATCTATGCACGTACACCATTTTTTACAGTCTATGACGTACACATTTAATACTGGAAGACTGTCATTTCGTTTATTTGATGTTGCTTAGCAACGGGGACAGACTTCAGAGCAAAGATTCTAGAACAGCTTCAGAGAGACACGTTTTGAGTTCGTGGCCAAGTACCTAAAATATCGGTTTCCATGTGTATGTGCTGGATGGTGTGCTTCCTTTATGAAAGTAAGTGTTTTATACAGTTAACGTTACAGACATAATGAGTCATGTTGTAGTGGTCCACATAAATGTGCCCCTTCTGTTATTAGAATGCTAAGCAGATATTTTAACATCATTCATTTCTAGTGTGGCTAGAAGCTAGCTAGCTAGGTCATAGGGAGGAGATGTTGCTGTAACGTTATGAGATTTATGTTGCTTAACCTAATGCCATGGTCATTTGATATGAGATGCTTGTACTCGTAACTTCGTCACTCGTAACTTTAGGACTCCTATTTTTTTTTACTAAGAGTAATTCAGGAAGCATTTTAGCCCTAAAAGTAGCGTCTGAGTCTGTGACAGCTTAAGCGAGGACTCCTAATAAGACCGATTCACAAACAATGTTTTGTGGTGGCATTTCACGTCGCGATGTTTTGAAATGCGTCTAACAATCACGAGGGAACAATTTTGCATTGTAGGCATAACTAAGGGATGCAGTAACACCACCAACAACAACCAAAACTAGCCTACTCATTGTTTACATGTACATTAAATGTAACGTTTCATTGTGAATCAAATTAAAAGATTCTCCTCTTTGCAAACGTTGGCATAGGCATATGGTGACAGATTAATTTAATAATGTTGCTGCGTGAATCACGGTAAGCGCGAATGAAGTGGCCAGGAGTCACTGTATGGAAGTAGGCTAAGTAAAATAGAGATGTTTAAAATAGGATAAAGTTAGGATATGCCCGCTTGACAACGGCAGAGATAACTGGCACATTCCCACATGAAACCCGGAATTGAAGGAGTCTCTTGGCTTGGTCCCCTGGAGGCAAACATAACGGAAAAAAATGGTCATCCTAGGCCCTACAGTTCTCAAGATATTCACAGAGAACTGTGTCTGCCCTACCCTCCTTTCGGGGGGTCCAGTCCAGCGGGGGGGCTACAGATCAAAACGAAAAATGACGGTTCCATGCTATCCATCTGGGGGTACATGCCCACCAAGTTTCGTGTACCCCGGTCTTTCATTGTCCCAGGAATCCTTGCTGGTGTACGGTCACTAAATGTACACATAAATTATTTTATTGTAAGGTCCCCCATGAACAAAAGTTCACAAAACTTGGCATGCAATCGATCCTACACTTTCAATTTCGTGCAGTTTTGACCATGTCAGCCAGAGATATTGTGCTTTTTAATTTTTAACTAGGTGGCGCTATACATGAAATAAGTGGTAATGGGATGGGTTGACACGCCCCCTTAAGACCAACATACAAAAAAAAAGGTGGACCTCCTAGGCCCTACGGTTCTCGAGATATTCACAGAAAACTGTCTCCGGCCACCTACAGGCCAGTTGGTGTATAGTAACATAAATTAATTGATTGTGTGGCCCCCCATGAGCGGAATTCCACGAAACTTGGCGTGCATTCAGAGGGTGTCACAATGATCCTACACTTCCAATTTTGTGCAGTTTTGACTATGTTAGGTCACAGATACCTGCGATTACAACACCTCATTTTTACTTTTTTGTGTTTAACTAGGTGGCGCTATACATGAAATGAGTGGTTATGGAATGGGTTGACATGGCCCCTTGAGATCAACATACAAAACGCAAAAAAACACGCAAAAAAAGCTACAGATCAAAACAAAAAACGATGGTTCCATGCTATCCATGTGGGGTTACATGCCCACCAAGTTTCGTGTACCCCGGTCTTACAGTGTCCTGGGAATCCTTGACAGAAATTTGGACATCCAAAAAAAAAAAAAATCTGACTAAACCTATATGACCGCCGCTTCGCTGCGTGGCGGTCATAATAAGTTTAAGACTACATAACAGCTCAGCCAGGTATGCGTGTTGTCACTAGTTTGGTTAAGAATGCCGATGGCATTTGGGATAAAATAGTTTTTCAATAGGCTACACTTTTTGCCTCTCTCCAATGTATGTGCATTCATGATCGCTCTCCGACTGCGAGTTTTTGTAACGTTAGTATTGGAGACGCAGAGCATATCGGCAAGCTGTCGGTCGGTGCGTAAAGTTTGCCTTGCGCTAAAGCAGTTCCTGCGCAACTTCATTCGTTTTCCTGGACACAAACCCACGACGGTCATTAAAGTGTTGTTTCACCAACTGGCAGGTCAGCATCACTTATTAAATGTGCACCGAAATGTGTCCAATAGGCTTACCATGCCTTCCGACATTCTTCACCCTTCCGATGGTGGAGGCGCATTTGGGGTTCTCAAAGAATTCTATGGCCCACTCAATCTGTGACAAGATAGGCTAGTTTAAGATACCATCATTTGAGGCAGTCAATAGGCTACAATACGTGATGTCCACTTAATTATTTAATTGTGCTTGACATTAAATATAGGCAATCCTAAACGTAGCCTACGCATTTACACGGTCAGTTAGGCTATTCTCTGCCAAGCAAGGACTCGGACGCAGACGCTTAAGTATTGCTCTTTTTTTGTTATTACAGTTCTCTCCTTCTACGCCTCGACTACTCCTCCTCTGTAAAATATGGTGCTTTTCGTTTCGCCGGTTTCACTCATGGTTTCGACTCTCAATAGATGATGCTTTTATAAGTTCGCCGTGAACGCGCACAACTCTGGGTTATCACAGGGTTGATTGAACTAACTGGTAACCGGTGTTTTGGAACCGACAGCTCGGGTTTAGTCGCCACAGGTTCAGACAACCCAGAGGTTAAGTTTTATCTCAGTGTTTGTTAAACCTCCTTTCTGTAATACCCCTCTGATCATTAAGTAAAACTGTGTTTTGTTTTACAGCTGAAATTGATCAACACCATGGCTTCATTTGATGATAATACCATTCAGACAGCAGCCCTGGGTAGACCATTCCAGCTCGGGATGCTGTACGACAGCCGGAAGGACACTCTTATTCCCGGTAAGAATTCCTGGATATGTTGACTATTCGCAACAATTCTATGGTTTGTGTTCCCTGTACACTTGTTTTGGTTTACAATGGCCACCGTCTGACTAGGCAAATATTAGTTAATATTAACATAAATCTTGCAACAGATAAACGATAAATGATTTTTGAGTATCTGTACTTTACTTGAGTATTAATATTTTTTGAAACTTGTGATTTTTACTCCACTACATTTGAAACACAAATACTGTACTTTTGACTCCACTACATTTGAAATATGAGCATGAAGTATTTGTTACTTTTAGCCACATTTGAGTCTTTGAATGCAATAATGCGATTGACCATCTTGAAGTCTTGACCATCTTGAAACTTAGCTGAATTGGTAATGGTAATCAGTGGTTAAATTGGCTTTTGTAAGGAGGGGTGAATGGTCATCATTCAAAATCGCACCGTAAAATGACAATGGGCCCCATCATGACATTCTAAAGTGCATCGTCACTCGTCAAAAGTCTATTCAAATTTAGTAGGATGTCCAGTTCACATTGGGAGGGGTTTCGTTATGAAAAGTGGAGCGCATGGCGTAACAAGGTGTTCCTAGGTCTTTTAATCAGTCATATGGGTGTGTTTGGGGCGTAACATCATTTTAAACAAATGAGAATTACATCTGTCATTCCCTTTAACGGCACAACGCGCGATATGTCAAATAAATGCATCGGTATTTTGGCATTCAACGGCGCATTTGAAGGAGGCTGCTTGCGAGACCGTATGGAATAGTCATTCTTAAACCATGCTTTACTAACACCTAGCATAGCCTTCACGCATTTGCACTCGTCTATTATTTGAACTCATTAGCAAAGTGAAACTAACTTCACCAAGGAGTCAGTCAACGACAAGACAGTTATATGCAGTTACTTTCACTATTGACTGACAATGGGTTACCATCGAAAACATAGGCTGGAAAAAGCAACACTTACCCTAATGTTGCTCAAATGACTGAATAAAACAACATTTATCCTACAGGAGTTGCTTATATCTCGTGACAGTGCGTCTTCAGCTGTGCTCCATACGTGTCTCTCGCCTCTCCCCTAATCACTTTTAACCGTCATTACCAATTTGCAAATGATGGTGAATAACTACTCATCATGAGATGTACAGTATTTCGTAATATCTTTATTCTAATTATGTTTCCCATTGTAATCGTGCAATTTGTAATGCTTTGCATGGACGTGCGCTGGTGTGCGTTCATGAATGATAGAAGGATGGTGCTTGCACCTGCCAATATGACTGTTGACATGCGCTCTTAAAATAGCATATGAACAACTCACCATTGACTTCTGACCAGGTTTAGGTGGTGTATGATAGCGATTTTCAGACAATGCGCTAGGTCCCTCCCTAGGTTGTTAATTGCCACACCCCTGGTCACAATGTTTAAAAAATAAACGTGCATGTAAAGGACCACTTTGGAGTTTTAATATCTGCTGTTGATCTAATGAAATAAGTATGGGTTGGTTTATTAGTAAAATATGTTTGTAAATGTGTGTAATTTAATCTAAATGAATTCTATATTTCGTATGTGCCTTTAATGTTATTTGTATGTGATTGACCGGAAATTCTGTGCACCATGTAATGTTGAAATTTGTCCCTTTGGTGGCACCGTAGTTTGCACAAGGGAAGATGAGCTTTTAAATGGTAGCTGGCGGTTGTGAGTAGTACGCAGCTGTGTTTGGGCCTACAGGATTTTATCAGATTTCGTTAACTTAAATGACTTGACGCCCGTTTCATGACGGAAGAAAGGACTATCATATATTTTGCATTCCTTGGTGAGCACAGCGAGTTTTCACGGTGCTAAGGTGACTATGATGGATTAAAAGTTGAACGTATGCTGGTTTGGCAAACTAAATAAAGAACACCTTATGCATCAGTCGAGACTCTCTTTTTGGATCCAAGGGCTGCTAAATAACGAATTCAACTTTCCACGGGTGAATAACGAGTATTACGCCATGCGCTGGTGGCCCAAAATACAGCCCAATGTGTTTTTACACCAAATGGGCTCTTTTTCCAGTATTAATGTAAGGTAGGGTTGAGTAGTTATTCAAACAAAGAGAATTACTTTACAATTGACGTAGCCAACTTTATTGTTATTTTTTACCTTTAATGTTGTGCCTTTCTTTAGGGTTTTTCTACTAAATGCATAGTTCCATAGCCTACTTCAAAACGACTGATTCTGCACACTTCTGTGTACATCTTCAATCTCAACCGCCCCTCAAAACATCTTCCAGGATCCGTTTCATCGCTATAGATCAGGGGCGTCATTAGATCTAGAGCTGCAATGCTCCCCCGTAAGAAAATGTAGCATATTTTAACGTTTAAATGCATCAATCTGGGTAAAAGGTAAGACTTAATAATTACATAATATTATATAAAATATATGGATGGAAATATTTGTGCTGTAGTCTAAACTATTTTGCAGTTCAGAGTTTTAACCATGCACACACAGTATAGTTAAGATACTGCAATAAATTCACAACCACAAAGCATATTTGCTGAGTTTCACTTTTTAGAAATGGTCAAAACTGTACATTTCAGCACTCCATACAATTATGCAGCAGCCTGTAGCAGAACAACCTGTGTTGTTCAGCTAGTTAATCTAAGGCTTAAGCTAGTCATATTTAGCCTGATGAGTCAGACCCACATTAAAATGTAGGGTCTGCACTGCAAAAATGAATTCTAACCAAGTGTTATTAATCTTATATGAAGATTAAAAAATCTATTTGGTATTGTTTTTAGTATGAAAAGGCTTACCTAGTGCCCTCTCAAAAGAACATTTTGATTTAATTTAAGAAGACTTTGACTTGGAGTCTTATCAAGACAAATTTACTCAACGCACTGGCAGACAAATTTGCTTGTTTTTAGGACAAATTTGCTTAACGCACTGGCAGACAAATTTTCTTGTTTTCAGGATGAGATGTCTTAAAATAAGTCAAACTTTTTTTAAATTAAGTAAAATGTTTTCACAAGAAAGCGCTAGGTAACTCTCTTTATACTGAAAACAATACCAACTAGTTTTTTTATCTTGATATAAGATTAATAACACTTGGTTAGATTTTGTTAGATAAGCAGTTTTTGCAGTGTGGGCACTCACCGTTCGCAGTGCTCAGTCCGAGGGGCGGAATAATCGGTTGTCTTTCAAATTCCCTCTGCACGCAATAGGACAGTGCTATGAGTCCCATGTTTTTCCCACCATCAGAGCTAGTTGGCTAGTTCAAACTTTTGCCAACTTAATAAAAGCTTAACTCGTGTCACACTGTTCGCCAACAGCAACATCCATCTTATTTGTTTTCAAGTAGCAGGGAATTCATAACCTGACTCTCGCCAGATGAATTTAGTTCCGCTTAGCTCCGCTTAGCTTCACTCACATCCATCTGGGACCTCTTCCATTGAGAGTGATTTCTGCAACCGATATTATGGTACAGCCAATCAGGATGCAGGGCGGGAGTTTCATAGATGTGACATAGCGTAGAAGCGACTGTGAGACTGTTATCAGCGTCACGGGTTGGTTTTGATGTGAGTGGTTGAAGTAGCACGTCAATAGATGACGGACAAGTGGCTTATTCAATCATATGCAAGCATTTGATTAGGCCCAGCCTTCTGAAGCAACACTCCAATGGATTGGTCCCAGATGGATGAGTGGAGCTAGGCGGAACGAAATTCATCTGGCGAGAGTCAGGTTAGGGAATTCAAGCCAAACCGTTGCAACTCTACCATCAATCATTATGTTAAGCCTGCCTAATGACTCTATACGCAATTTGATTGGCCTGATAGAAGTTTAATTTTTCGAGCTCACAAGCCAACGGAGAGTTGCTAGACTAGCCCCCTGGCTGCTAGGGTGCGTCTAGATTTCTAGGCTAAGTCATATTGGTCATTGAGTTATATTGGTCATTACAATGGCCATCGGTACATGCTATATCTTCCTTTTTCAGGACAGTCTGGGCTACGCATTCTGGGAAAGTAGATGTGATAATTAGGGCTGTCAATCGATTAAAAAATAATCTAATTAATTACATACTCTGTGATTAATTAATCTAAATCGCATATATAATTTTTGCTGTGAAAGTATTTTAAATACTTAAATTCAAATGAATCATTGAATAATCAGCATTAGTGACATTAAAGTTCAAAAACTCTTTTATTATTATTTTCACTGTTCAAATAATGGCCATAATAATCTATGATATGACCTAATATGCTGAGGAAATAAATTCAAAAGTGCTTCGGGAAGAAGTTTTTTTTTCTTCAAATACAAGGCCACAGATATAACAGGGGACACAATGAAAATAAATTAACACTCCCCTCAATGGTCCGTGTACCTTCTGTTCATTTGATTTTCAAATTCGAAACGAAAATTGAAAATCGAAAAACCCTCTTCTGTTGTTCTGTATGCGCGACTAGTCTATCGTTTTCTGTATTATGTTGGTAAAGGAGAATAGTAATGGAGAAAGAATCGAAAATGAGCTGTCCTTGCATTGGGGCGGGGGGTGGTGCACGTGATAAGGCCTAAGGAAGCATAGTAGCCAGCTGACCAAGGACGTAGGCTATTTGGTTATGGTTATGATAATGGTATTTCGCAGATGCTTCTGTTCAAAGTGACATACAACTAATTTATATTTATATTCATATTGTAACAACGGAGGCTACAAGGTTCAAATCAGTACATTTATTGGGTCAGGAGCGGGGAACACAGACAGGTCAAAAGTTAACATCATTAGCTTATCACACAAGGCTAGTCACTAACACATGCACAATACACGAACGGGTAGTCACACACAACACGCATGAATAAACACATGAGGTACAACCATAGACTGTGTATATATATATATATATATACAACCAAGGGAAGACTACACATGCTAACACACCACAAGGTAAATGCAAATACAACTAGGCCTACTAAAACCGATATATCACATTCCAACATGTACATATGGCATTATGGGAGTCCGATACAACGACATATTACAATTGTTTTTTTTTTTTTTTGCAGTTTAAACTGTTAAGCTAAGCCTATACCTACAAAACATAGGCCTAGGCAAATAAATGCATGATGTCGATTGTCTTTTCAGTGACATATCCCCTCTTGGAAGGGTGCACGCAACCTTAATCCCACTCCCTAGAACACCTGGGACATAAATTAGGCCACATATCGATCAAAATGAGAAGCTTGGAATGTTCTGGCGAATAGTTTTTTTTTTTTTCTATGTGCAGATCACTGTCCTTCAACATCAACATCTTGCTCCCTTTGATGAACATATAGGCTAGCAATTATCCATTCGGGCAGTGGCAAAAAAATGCTGTCAGCATGCAGTAGCTTGTTGAGTGTGTGGTAGCCTCGTGTGCCTGGGTTTTCATTTTAACTTGAATAATGACTAGGCCTAATTGAAATTACAATATTGAAATTCAAACCCTCATTGTATATTTGATTATTTTTTCCACAAAATGCTTCAATATTTGTGTTTTATTTTTCTCTGGGAAGTACTGTTTTAGGTAAAGGTCTTCAAATCCGTTTTTTGATCACTGTTTCAACCTTGAAAATCAAATGAACAGAAGGTACACGGACCCAATGTCAACACTTATTTCTTTGCATTGATGTGCGACTATAGAGTTGATGAACTCCGGTGATATGCAAATTCCTTGCTGCAGACATAGCAAAGGACTTTATTTTCAACACTTTATTTTTATCAACACCATCAGGCCATTTTTTGAAAGTAAATGTTCCAATCAATGATCCAGGCAGCACGTTTTCTTCTCTCTCCTTCATTTTACAGTCTAATTTTTACTGACTAGAACGGCTCGGGGTCAAGGTCATACGGAATCGATTAATCTGCACTAATTTTTTAATCAGTTTATTTTTTCAAATTAATTAATCGAAATAATCAGTTATTTTGACAGCCCTAGTGATAATATTTGTCTTAAATGCAATATGCAGTCTGTCAGCCTTTATATCAAGAAAAAAAAAAAATTTGCGTGTCATGATTTTTTTTCTTCATATTTTTGCATTCATGTCATTAGGAAGCATTATATTATATTATATTATATTAGGCTATATTATAGCATCTGCAATATAAGAACCATGATGGTGGAATACTCTGGCTAAGTGATTTACAGAAACGTTTCTACTGACATACTGTAGGCTAAATAGTTTAGATGAGAATACATAAAAATTTTGGCCCAAAGTTGGAGACCATGTAGAAATGTGTTGCAATTTAAAAACAACGGATTACTCAGAAACCGCTTGTTGTACAAATGCATGCGTTATATCATCGTATTCGGCAAGGTCTGCTGTTTATTGTGATATACGGTTCGCCTTGTGTTGAGTGAAGAGTTTGTGCAGAGATGTGTGCAGAATGCAAATATGATTAGGCCTACATTTCATTGCAAGTTCAATGTTAAGCTTCTTCCGAACCATTTATCACAGCCACTTGGCGTTAATATCATTGGACAGCTTAGATTCCACTCGTTCACGTGATATCTGTAGCCTACCCCGCGAGAAATTAAACCTGAACTGATTTTACTGGGCCACTGCAGTTCAATATTAGGCTAGTCTTGCTAATATTCAGTCTCATATGCCATGTATTTGCCAGGAGATGAAAAATAATTCTAGTGGAATAACAATATTTGGTGCTGAAGGAGATGGAGCTGAGCTCCAGCAGGGGGTGTTGTGGACCTGAGGAGGCGGAGCTGCACTCCGGCCCAATTTAACCTCTGATGGTAATGGTAATGGTAATGATGCTGACAATAGATTCTTCATCAGAACATCCTCCATGTAACCTGGAGGAGCTATACAAATCTGTTGTAGTGATGTAGTACCCGAGTCCGGTCTCAAAGACTCGATCTTGACTCGGTCTCGGTGTCACAAGGTCGGTTAGTTGCCGCTCACAGGCCTCGACCCCGCCAACTTGACAGCCCAAAAAAAAGCCCAGCGGTTAGAAGCGTTCTTAAGGTTATGGCTGTGAGCATTTACACGGGCAACTAGCACACTAGCTCAGTCTGCCTCCGTTACATCGGACCACAGTGGGAGGAGAAGGACTCGTAATTTCAGACCTCGAGTCCTCGAGACCAACGCATTTTTTTTATGTTCATATAAAAAAAACACACAACACATAACAACAATAATAATAAAATGCATTGTTGACGGGCATTATTTGAAAGACATCCCATGGTGCAATGCAAAGATACTGCCGTCAGAGCCGTTTATTTATCTCTATGGCTCTGCTGCCGGTGAGTGTCAGTGACTTCACTTCAGTTGCTGCCTGGTGTGATCACAGAGCGACGGCAAGATGAGCAACGAGTCTAAGACTGCTCCTCTAAACAATTCCTAATCTAGCTTAGTCTGTAGGCCTAACTGTTGATTATTAACTGGGGTGATATTAAATCATGAATATAAAAACTGACATGTTTTTATGGTCTTTGTCTCGACTCCTAAAGGACTCGGTCTCGACTGACTTGCTTCCTCAAAGACTCTGTCTTGACTCGGACTTGACTGTATTTGGGTCATTCCACGTCAATTCAACCAGGGCACTTAGGTCTCAAATTATTCTGAAAAAATTACCAGGTGTACCTATGTTACCCAGGAGAAACACTGTAAAATACCTTTTATGTAAGATCAATACTTTACAAGATACAGCCAGTTTTACAGGGGAGTGGGGTGTCAATTTTGTTCGGCCTCTCTTTTTTGTCAAAGTTCACAAGCCCATAGTGCAAGAACTAAACCATGTAGGAGGCTCAAATTGTGCATGCTGGTACATAAATAGGAACAGTATGTAGCAAAATTGTCCCCACCGACTAGTCCCAATCAAATTTTTGAGATGATAAAATTGTCCCCACAAATATGTTATCGAACTCCTTTGTGCTATTTGGACTATTCCAACGGCAAGGACGACAGTAAAAGAAGCACGGTCATTTGATTGGCTGAAACCGAAGGGGGTTTATCTGACACACACAACAGAGTCAAAGCATATCCTAGGCCAACTTTGTAGTGACACTGTCAGAAAAGCGAGTGAGTGTGTATGCTAAATTATCGAGCGAGTGAGTGTGTATGCTAAATTATCAGGGATGTCTACCAATACATAACCCAAAAGAGGCCAGTGTAAAACATTGTAATATTCCCTTTGCCCTTCAGCATGCACATTTTGCCTCTTTTTGCGCTTTTTAGATCAGCTATGCCGCCAAAGAAGAAAAGGAACATTCGAAGCGTAGCACAGAATAGCACACCATCACTGACTGTTAATTGGGCTATCAATCTTGCAGTCGCAATAAACAATGGATCCGAGATATTTTCCTGTTCCTATATTCTGTTCATGTAGGCTAATGTATTTGTGAATGTAGCCTGCACAATGCAAAGAAATAAACGACAAATTATGGTGCATTTCCATACTTATAAATGAACATTGCGAGACGTAGGCTATCGCCTTTTATGATCTCATTCAAGAAAGATTTTCTTTGACTTGTTAGTTTTTTGAAGATTTATTTTATCTAATGACATAGCAAACATGATAAATTGAATCCACATATCCTTACACTATGCACACTGCAAAAAATGAATTCTAACCAAGTGTTATTGATCTTATATTAAGATTAAAAAATCTATTTGGTATTGTTTTTAGTATGAAAAGACTTACCTAGCGCCCTCTCAAAAGATCATTTTGACTTAATTTAAGAAGACTTTAACTTATTTTAAGGAGTCTTATCAAGATAAATTTGCTCAACGCACTGGCAGACAAATTTGCTTGTTTTTAGGACAAATTTGCTTAACGCACTGGCAGACAAATTTGCTTGTTTTCAAGATGAGATGTCTTAAAATAAGTCAAATTTCTTTTAAATTAAGTCAAATGATTTCACAAAAAAGCGCTAGGTAAGGTTCTATATACTGAAAACAATACCAACTAGTTTTTTTAATCTTGATATAAGATTAATAACACTTGGTTAGATTTTGTTAGATAAGCAGTTTTTGCAGTGCAAAACTATTTTCCACTAGCCTAAAACCGTGAGTTTGAAAGCTAATTGCGTTCACGTTCTCCTTAAAGTGACAGGCACACAATTAAACTTGCACACCACAAATATGATGATATTAAGTGTAGACTAATAATAATTTAACTAGATGTACCGCATAGCGGTACAAAATATGACCGCCGCTCAGTCCTGTACATCTGTTCCGCGAAAATAAATCACACTTCAATTTGTCTCCATATTTTACTCCATCCCCACTCTTGAAACTTTTGTGTATGCTTGTTTGGCATGCCTGAGTGTGTGTGAAGCGGCTGCACAGAAAGTACCCTACTGGTGCTGAAAAGGTGAATAGATTGTAGAATAGCCAAAGAAGATGTAGAATTGTTATAAAACCTTTAAAATCTCTAAACAATCACAAGTAGGGCAGTTCATCACAGTTCATCCATTGCAACTGGATTGATGAAAGGTCACTTACACCTGTAGGCTACATTGTATTTGGGAAAAGCAAAAGGTATCAGCATAATGTTATTTATTTATTTATTTTTTATGTATTTTTAAACAAAAACATCTCTGTCAGTTCCATGCGTTTTCAACAGCTATCAAAACAAAGGTCATTTTGGATGGATGGATTTTTTGTGAATGTTTCTTCTTCTTACATAAGAATTTAGTCATCTTTAGTTCATGTAATACTTTATTGTCAATGCACAAATTAAGTAACAGTAGTCTGAAACGTTATTGTTAATGCACAAATTAAGTAACAGTAGCCTAGCCTGAAACGAAGTACTGTTTTACATCTAACCAGTGGTGCCAAATAACTGACATGTCAAATGGGCCTTGATGAAATGCGCCGCTAGACTGTTCATACACATTTTAGCAGACCCAAAGTTGAAGAGCTTTTGTCCGTTATTGTTAGTGCAAATATAGGCTGATTCATGTTCCCTTGCATTGTTTAACTGAGGTCCATGGCTAGTCTGGCTTTCATCAGACCAAGCTCAATCTTTAAAAAATCAAAAAAATAAAAATAGCGGGCAGATCAGGCTGGGTTCACCCAGCCTAGTCCATAGGCACCGATGTTGTTTAATTTTCGATTGAGATATACACGCTCTGGCTATTCTAAATGCAAAAATGCATCAGGGGTTATGACAAAAGCGGTAACTAACAAACTAGATCTAATAGAAAGCTGTTAGCTTCCTAAGCTATAGGTAGGATTATAAGGTAGAGCTATTTACAACATAAATTGTCAATAGGCTATGCTGGCGACACAAATAAAATCTCCTTTGGAAACCAATGGCTACGCCTTACAGTAGCCAGCGGGACTTAAACTGTCATATCGGCGAAAGTTGTAATAACATTCACACAGCTCCATGAGTCAAGGGAAAGCGCGAATAAAGTAGCCACTTCTATATGGGACCACTATACAGTAGTTTAGGGTGTTTTGCTAAAAGCAGCCATAATGAAATGAAGGTGTCATTGTTTGGATACTTCACCCACACGTGCTTTTTTAATTTCACAGACTACAACTACCAAGCTGTTATCAAAGCACATCGATTCCCCTCTCACACCCTGCGACTTAAAACAAAATAAACAGGCGATCTCAGTCTCACGCATGTATAGGCAAAACTGTATCAGACCCGTTAAGCGTTGGTAAATCTTCCATTGCACAGAATGATTTTGTAGCGCGATGCAATAAATGACAGTCGAAAGATACAAAACAGTGCTGCTATACACATTTGCTTGGTATAACCGCGATTTATAGTTTTCTACAAATGCAATAAATCAAATGCCTCCATCACTCAACCAACACTAACAGTAACATTACCTAGGTCCTTATTGATATTACAAGATTAACGCATCTGCAGTAAAACCAAGCATGTCCGATAAACATCCTCAGATTTATTTTTCGCTTCAAGAAGAAATGGGAATTACACTTCATGTGAACATCGTCCTATCCTTATTAGATGTTAAGCTGCGGTAAATTACAGTCCTTGTATGAAGGCCCATTGTTTTTTCCGTCTCACTGCAGGGATTACGCCATCTAGTGGACAAGCATTTACTTCGCCAATACTGAAAATGCAGCCATGATGATGATGATGAATATTTATTTTGGCTTTCTTTTAATCCTACTGATTTTCATTTTTTTTGCGGGGCAAATCACAAATGAGTGATTATGAGCCAGATTTGATGTGGGCCCTTGAGACCAACATACCATAAAGATTCACAGAGAACTGTGTTCGCCCTACCCACTCCCCTTTAGGGGGTCAGTCCAGCGGGGGGGCTGCAGATGAAAATAAAAAAATGACGGTTCCATGCTATCCATGTGGGGAATTTACATACCCACCAAGTTTTGTGTACCCGGGTCTTTCAGTGTCCCGGGATCCTTGTTGGTGTGCGTCACTAAATGTACACATAAATTATTTTATTGTAAGGCCCCCCCATGAACGAAAGTACACAAAACTTGGCATGCATTCAGAGGGTGTCATAATGATCCTACACTTTAATTTTGTGCAGTTTTGACCTTGTCAGCCAGAGATATTGAGATGAAAACACCTAATTTTTTGCTTTTTAATTTTTTAACTAGGTGGCGCTATACATGAAATGAGATGGATGGGTTGACATGCCCCTTAAGATCAACATACATAAAAAGGTTGATTCTCCTAGGCCCCACGGTTCTCGAGATATTCACAGAAAACTGTGCCCGCCCCCTACAGGCCAGTTGGTGTAATATAACAGAAATTCATTTATTGTGTGGCCCCCCATGAACAAAATTCCACGAAACTTGGTGCATTCAGAAGGTGTCCAAAATGATCCTACACTTCCAATTTCGTGCAGTTTTGACTATGTTAGGTCACAGATACCTACAATTACAACACCTCATTTTACTTTTTTTTGTGTTTTAGGTGGCGCTATACATGAAATTAGTGGTTATGGAATGGGTTGACATGGCCCCTTGAGATCAACAGTACATAAAAAAAAGGTGGTCCTCCTAAACCCCTTACGGTTCTCGAGATATTCACAGAAAACTGTCTGCCCTACCCTCCTTCCGGGGTGCAGTCCAGCGTGGGGGCTACAGATCAAAACGAAAACGATGGTTCCATGCTATCCATATGGGGTACATGCCCACCAAGTTTGTCTACCCCGGTCTTTTCAGTGTCCCGGGAATCATTGACGGAAATTTGGACATGCTGAAAAAAAAAAAAAAAAGAAAAAAAAAAAATCTGATTCAAAACCTATATGACACGCTTTAACCGCTGGGCGGTAAATATTATTATGATGTATTCAAATGACCAAATATATTTAGCTATTAGTAATTATGCAGATCATAAAATGCTATAATTAACAATATACAGTATATAAAGTTTATATGAATACCAAAATATGAAATAGAAACCTATGACAACTATCACTTTCTGTGTGTGTGTGGTTTGGGTGTGTGAGTGTGTGTGTGTGGAGGGTCAATCAAATTCTATGATTGCCACTGATGTGAATGATCACACAATATTCAATATTACTGATACTGTCAAGGTGGTGGGGGCCCCCAAACCAAATCAAATTTTAAAAAATCGCAAAGGTATCGAAATCGAGATTCTTCACTTGGTATTGGTATTGAAACAATATTGTTGGTATCGTGACAGCAGGAGTTGGGGATGTGTCCCCACCAAAGCTGAGACCAAACCTACGCCCTTGCAATAGAGGCTTAGACAACTATGACCCACGTTTTGGTTTCGTAAATGAATTTGTCCTACTTCTTGACTGCAATGTAGTCAATTGACTGCTTGACAGGTTATTTTTATTTTTCTGTACAATAAACAAATACATCTGCTTTATGCTGCAGAATTACGCACTTGGCCAGCCTATACAACGGGCACATTTTGGAGAGAATAGAGAATGCATGCACGCAAGAATCTGTAGGCTATTTGTGGCAGGTTACCAGCAAACAATGTTTAATGCATTAAGTCAAGACCTCAAACGTTTTTCTAAACAATAAAAACAGAAAGGATGCAGCAGGCAGCAAATGTAGAAGAGTAATTTCCAGTGGAAGAACAAAATGCTGAATGAAGCCCAAAGCTATGAAGGCATACCTGGCAAGTTGCTTTTTTATGAAGACATAAATGGTTGCATTATAGGTCAAGTTTGCAAGACGGAGACATAACTCGTGAGCATGCCACACCATCCAGAGACGCGCTCACACAGCTGTGGTAGCGGGGGCAGGAGGATTACTGTCAGCGCATGGCTTTATATAAAATTCTTCAACAGAAGCATTATTAAATAAAGGCCTGCTTCGAATGCAGGCTTGCCCAAAATAAAGGCCTGTGGTTTGCGCAGCCTACAGTAAGTAGGCTAAATAACAGACCCGCCACAATATGCGGTATGATGATTTTTTACGAGCAAGAAGTTTGTTCTTAAATAACAATGAAATATCATCAGTAATATTCGACCATTATTTTGAGCAAATGGGCTATGCATTGGGTTAGACACCAGGGGCCATATTCACAAAGCCTTTTATCTTACCACTTGGAGTACTCCTAAATAGCCATAAAATATTTTCGCTAGGAGTTTCTCTTAAGTTATTCACAAAGCCTTTCAGACCTACTCTTAGTAAGGAAAATGACAACTCCTAAACTAAGAGTGAGTCTTCGTTGCTATGGATGACGTCATTACTCATGCACGAGCTTGACTGAAGTGACCACCTTGATTGGCTGATGATTGTAACGCGGGAATGATTCCTTCCCTTACGATGATGAGTGGCAGGTGACAGGTCTGAGAATGTGTGCGCTACACAAGGACGGAAGATGATGAATAACTGAATAAAAAGGCCTAGCCTAAATTAATCAAGAGTAAGGCAAAACAAATAGCCTAGTAGCCTAATGAAACATACAGATTGATGCAGTAACTTTGTAACATTATTAAATGAATCTGTTACTATGCCTATGCCTACATTTGCAAAGAGGAGAACATTTTAATTTGATAATTATGGCCGCCGCTAGCGAAGCGGTCATATAGGGATTGTCAAAGTTTTTTTTTTTTTTTCCCCCCCGTCATCTACTTCCTGAATTTTTGGTCAACGATACCCGGGACACCGAACCACCGGGACACATGAAATTTGGTGGGTATGTAGCCCCACTAGACTTTTATGGAAAAATTTCGTTTTGTCCCCGGGGTACACTCCCCCCCCGTGCTGGGCCCCCCGAACCGCAAAAAAGCAGTTTTTTCTAAATAACTACCTGAACCGTGGCACTGAGGATGAAGAATGTTTTATGGTATGTTGGTCTCAAGGGCCCACATCAATCTGGCCCATAATCACTCATTTGTGATTTGCACCCCCCCGGTAAAAAATAAAAATGCAATATTATTCTGCTTTAATCGCCCCTATCTTCAGTTAAGATGTTCAGAACTGCACCAAATTTTATTTGTATGATTGACCTGGCATTCTCTGGGGGTATGCCAAGTTTCGTAGAATTTCATCCATGGGGGTCTTAAAAAATAGATTATGTGTACATTTAGTGACTGTACACTCATTGGCCTGTAGATGGCGGTTGCACACATATACACATGCACACACACACAGGCACCCACATACTATGGGGTATTAGAACGGCCGATACATAATTACAAATTCAGTAGGATTAAAAGAAAAGCCAAAATATATATTCATCATCATCATCATGGCTGCATTTCCAGTATTGGCGATAAGTAGTCGTTTGTCCACTAGATGGCGATCGTTGCAGTAAGGCGTAATTTTGTTGGAAGTTAAACGTGGGGTTGGAATAACAATGGACGCTTCCTACAAGGGCTATAGTTTACCACAGAGAACGTCTAATAAGGATAGGATGATGTTCACATGAAATGTAATTCCCATTTCTTCTGAGGATGTTTTATCGGACATGCTTGGTTTTTTTTACTGCAGGTAACGTTAATCTTATAATATCAATAAGGACCTAGGTAATGTTACCGTTAGCGTTGGTGAGTGATGGAGGCCAATTTGATTGATTGCATTTGTAGAAAACTATAAATGCGGTTATACCAAGCAAATTGATAGCAGCACTATAATTGTATCTTTTCGACTGTCATTTGTTGCATGTGCTACAAAAAATCATTCTGTGCAATGGAAGATTTCCCAACGTTACACCGGTCTGATACAGTTTTGCCTATACATGCGTGGAGACTGAGACACCTGTTTATTTTGTTTTAAGTGCGTGCAGGGTGTGAGAGGGGCATCCCGATGTGCTTTGATTCCAGCTTGGTAGTTGTAGTCTGTGAAATTAAAAAAACGCGTGTGTGTGTGAAGTATGCAAACAATGACACCTTCATTTCATAATGGCTGCTTTTAGCAACACACCTTAAGCTACTGTGTAGTGGGTCCCATTTAGAAGTGGCTACTTCATTCGGCGCTTTCCTTGACTCATGGAGCTGCGTGAATTTTATTACTTTTCGCCACGATATGGCAGTTTAAGTCCGGCTTGATACTGTAGTAAGCCATTGGTTTCCAAAGGAGATTTTATTTGTGTAAGCCAGCATAGCCTATTGACAATTTATGTTGTAAATAGGCCTATCTTATAAGCCTACCTAGCTTAGGGGAAGCTAACAGCTTTCTATTAGGATCTAGTGTGTTAGTTACAGTTTTGTCATAACTCCCTGATGCATTTTTTTGCATTTAGAATAGCCAGGCGTGAACAATATCGGGTGCCTATGGATTAGGCTTGGTGAACCCAGCCTGATCTGCCGGGCTATTTATTTTTTTGATTTCTTAAAAGATTGAGGTTGGTCTGGTGAAAGCCAGACTAGCCATGGACCTCAGTTACACAATGCAAGGAACATGAATCAGCCTATATTTGCACGAACAATAACGGACAACAGCTCTTCAACTTTGGCCCGTTAAAATGTGTATGAACAGTCTAGCGGCGCATTTCATCAAGGCCCATTTGGACATGTCGTTATTTGCACCACTAGATGTAAAACAGCATTTGTTTCAGACTACTGTTACTTAATTTGTGCATTAACAATAACATTTCAGACTACTGTTACTTAATTTATTGCATTGACAATAAAGTATTACATGAACTAAAGATGACTATAATAATAATAATAATAATAATAATAATAATAATAATAATAAAACTTTTATTTGTATAGCACCTTTCATACACAGAATGCAGCTCAAAGTGCTTTTACATTTGAAGCATGTAACACAATAATAGTCAGTCAGTCATTATCAATCACTTTTTTCTTTGCTGTTTATGTTATACTCAGCAACATATCAAAAATATAGAAAATGACCCCCACAAGCACGCCATATGGCAACTGTGGCAAGGAAAAAAACTCCCATATTCAGGAAGAAACCTTGGCAGAACCTGACTTAATAGGGAGCCATCTGCTTCTGGCTGGCTGCCCTCAATAATAGCAGATGTAGAATAATCTGAAAATGTAGTCTACAGGATAAGATGAGTTAACTAAAAGCTTTCCTGTACAGGTATGTTTTTTCAGATCTTTTTAAAAAATATTTACTGAACTCGCCTGCTTGATGTACAGAGGCAGAGTGTTCCATAGTTTGGGGCATAATGGATAAACGCAGCTTCTCCACTTTGTTTGTGGAGCACTTTGGAATCGATTAAAAGATTAGAATTGGATGATCTAAGTTTCCTTTTGTGGTTGATAAGATATTAAAAGCTCAGAGATATATGAAGGTGCTATGCCATTCAGAGCTTTGTAAGTAATTAACATAACCTTAAAATCAATTCTATAGGAAATAGGGAGCCAGTGCAGTTCAGCCAACACAGGGGTGATGTGTTCTCTCTTCTTAGTCTTAGTTAAGAGTCTAGCTGCAGAGTTCTGTATGAGTGCCAATTTCTTTAGATGTTTTTGGGAAGACCAGTGAAAAGTGCATTGCAGTAGTCTAACCTGCTAGTGATAAAGGCGTGAATTAGTTTTTCTGCATCTTGTTGAGTTAAAAAGGGCCGCACAAAGTCCCCACAAAAGGGACTAAAATCTTATGTAGAAGAAGAAACATTCACAAAAAATCCATCCATCCAAAAATGACCTTTGTTTTTGATAGCTGTTGAAAACGACACGGAACTGACAGAGATGTTTTTGTTTATAAATAAATAAATAAATAAACAACATTATGCTGATACCTTTTGCTTTTCCCAAATACAATGTAGCCTACAGGTGTAAGTGACCTTTCATCAATCCAGTTGCAATGGATGAACTGTGATGAACTGCCCTACTTGTGATTGTTTAGAGATGTTAAAGGTTTTATAACAATGCTACATCTTCTTTGGCTATTTTACAATCAATTCACCTTTTCAGCACCAGTAGGCTACTTTCTGTGCAGCCGCACACACACACTCAGGCATGCCAAACAAGCATACACAAAAGTTTCAAGAGTGGGGGATGGAGTAAAAGATGGAGACAAATTGAAGTGTGATTTATTTTCGCGGAACGGATGTACAGGACTGAGCGGCGGTCATATTTTGTACCGCTATGCAGTACATCTAGTTTGTGAATAGGTCTGTGAGTTAGGAGTCCTCTCGACTTCTTTTTAAGCTGCCACAGAGGTGGAAAGGTACGATTTGTTGGGGGCAGGGCCGGATTAACAATTCATAGACCCCTGGGCACAAATGTCTGATGGCCCCCCTAGGCCTGCCCCCCAGCCAACGTGAATCGGGCGGTCAGTTAATAGGCCTATATCGTGAAGATTTTTCTTGCCATCTAAGGCACGAGCGCATCTGTAAGGCCAGGGCCGGAGTGGGGCCACTTTTCAGGTTTCAGGCCCAAGACCGGCCCACGTTTTCCATAGTGATGGAAATTGGATAAATGAAGCAACATTTCAGCTCTTAGGCCTACTATCCTGTAGTTTTTATTAGTACCATGGTTCAACAAATGTGTAAAGGTTATATTAATTCACTTCAACTGAGAAGTTAACAAAAAATATTCCACTATTCCACAAGTTAACAAAAACAGAAAGAAAGAAAGACAGAAAGATAGAAAGCCTTTGAAATGTAGCCTATCCCACGCTTCCACAAAGAGGCATGAACTAATGTTTAGGCTACATGTTTTTTGCATGGGTAGGCTATATTGTTGTTTGGTGATTTAGCCTACTCCTTTACTACACCCTCTTCTAAGCAAACAAATATAGGTTCATCATGTAGCATAAATATTTTGCTCTTTCTTACATTAAATCACTTTAATTTATCCTCTCTACTTGTCCCTGTAGTCATGGCCTCCTCATCACTAATTTCGGGCTCGCCATTTTCAGTGGTCGACTGGTTGATCTGCTGCTCAGAGGCTACAATTTTTACCGCATAGGCCTACACAGATCAACTTCAGTTTTGTTATTAATATTTGCATACTGCAAAGTCTATGAATTTTTTAGCCTACACCTTTACTACAAAAGGCTAATATTTCAAGAAATGTAATATGTTGCTTGCAAATAGCTTGACAACGCTACAAACGTCCAATATTAGCCCAATAACTGCTAATAATCATTGCCTATAGGCTATCTCTCTTTACCAGTTGCCACTTTTATCTGTAGGCCTAATCTAGAAGCTTGGCACATTTAGCAGCATCTACCTGGCCATTTCAGTCCCTCCTGGCCTGTTTCTACCATCCATCCTTCCTGACGCTTATGGCTACTGTAGGGCTGGCCCGGCTATCCGTATCTGAGAAAACTTTTTGGAAAAGACGGGCTATATGGACCCAACCAACTCTTTTTGGGAGGGGAGAACTCCCTCACACGGTAGGCTACAACCCATGCAGAGGCAACAGTGCCATGCACAGAATGCGGAACGTGTAGCCTACTTTAAGAGAAGTTAGACTAACGTGACAAATGTCAATATTTTTTTCCTCGACCGGCCCAAAAGTGAAGCGGCCCACTGGGAATTCTCCCAATTTTCCCGATTACCCACCCCGGGCCTGTGTGAGGCCAAGACTCACCAAGTAGCCCGTTTGTTTACAACTAACATTACATTTAATTAAACTGCTTATAGGCTATGCCAAAATAGTTTTCAACATTTTGAATATTAGTGTCGGGTGAATTAGGAAATGTTCTCAAAGTAGCCTTATGGCTGAAAGCTGCTTGGGATCCTCCCCTGTCAAGCAATATAACCATACAAACGCGCGGCCTGCCTTCGGCTTTGTCGGAACTGGCCATTGTAGGCTACGTAAAAATAAACTTCCAAAACTAACGAAAAATATTTATCTTATTTCAGTTCATTCAAAAGTTTCCAAAAAGTTAAAAACAGTTGACATAATGCGCAAATAATATAGCGTAGATATTCCAATATATTCGAATACATGTGTTTATTTTAAAGGGAAAATTCAAACGTCATTTTTGAGGAATTTTGACAGCCCTAGTCCATCGTAGGCTACGCCAATCGGCTATTACTCGGCCATTCGGCTAACACCTTCCACCTAGCCCCGGTGAGTGGGGGTCGCTAAAATGCGTGTGAACTAGCACCATTGAGTAGCCTATGCAAATGTCTCTTCATTTGATAACACTAAATTAAGAAATATTTTCTAATCACGAATATGCTTAGTTTATTTTTCTTTCGGTCCGCGGTTCCATAGGCTACCATTCAATTGCAGCACATTATCCGCGGACTAGCAATCTCATTGACGAGGAGGCCCTATAAGCCTGCAGATCATAGACAGAGAAAGCATGCTCTGGGAACAGAGCACAGTTGCCTGCCTTGTGTAACCATGGGTATGTCTACAAGGAAAATGTCTTAGTGCGCTTCGGGGTGGCCGCACACACCCACTTCCAACGTCACTGGCTGCCTGATAGGTGAAGAGAACAAGAAATGGAGAAACATCAACGCAGTGCCTTGGTAGGCCTAATGTTATTCAGCGCAGTGCCTTGATAGGCCTAATGTTATTCAGCGCAGTGCCTTGATAGGCCTAATGTTATTCAGCGCAGTGCCTTGATAGGCCTAATGTTATTCAACGCAGTGCCTTGGTAGGCCTAATGTTATTCAGCGCAGTGCCTTGATAGGCCTAATGTTATTCAGGCGAGTGCCTTGGTAGGCCTAATGTTATTCAGCGCCAGTGCCTTGGTAGGCCTAATGTTATTCAGCGCGGTGCCTTGGTAGGCCTAATGTTATTCAACGCAGTGCCTTGGTAGGCCTAATGTTATTCAACGCAGTGCCTTGGTAGGCCTAATGTTATTCAACGCAGTGCCTTGGTAGGCCTAATGTTATTCAGCGCAGTGCCTTGGTAGGCCTAATGTTATTCAACGCAGTGCCTTGGTAGGCCTAATGTTATTCAACGCAGTGCCTTGATAGGCCTAATGTTATTCAGCGCAGTGCCTTGGTAGGCCTAATGTTATTCAGCGCAGTGCCTTGATAGGCCTAATGTTATTCAACGCAGTGCCTTGATAGGCCTAATGTTATTCAACGCAGTGCCTTGGTAGGCCTAATGTTATTAGATTGGATTTTGTAGTTAGGCTACTGCGAATGTAACACCCTCGTTTCTATGAAACTGGAAACAACTGAACCAGGAGACTTTGTCACAAGACAAAACAGATGTCTCAAAGCCCATTAGATTAATGTGAGCCTGTGGTTTAGATTTGTAAGACAAAAATTTTGGTTAGACTAGGCTAGCTAACTTTACACTGACATCAATGCAGTCGCAGTCAACATGAAATCCAACACTTTTTGATCACCAAGTTGAAATTTCCAGCTCAACCACAAATAATTCCGATTCTTTTTAATATCATCCAATAACTAATTCAATGTTGATTTAGGCCTATAGGCCTAACTCGGCCTACTTAGCAACACCATTGAACACCACTTAAAAGTTCAACAAAGAGTTGCCATTGCTGCTGCTGTGCTGAAGAGATGTGGACGGCACGGAAGGGCACGTCCAATGAAAATAAATTAACGCAACGCAACACCCGCTTCTCTCGCGTCAGTCACTGAAATGAACGCAACACAGAACCCGCTTCTCTCACGGCAGTCACTGACAGTAGAATAAATGCATGGGGAAAAACACTTCGATGATAAGCGCCGCGCAGCAACAGTTTGTGACGTTGTTTATTAGTGTAACCTCATGTATGAAAACTAGTAGTGCCAGGCAATGTTAGCCTACTTTGAAAAGTAGTGTTGCCGTGGCAATACTAGTGACGTCGGCCATGTCCTGAAGTAGCCTAAAGCATGTAGGCTAATGATTCCTAAAACATATACGACATCCATTCTGTGGCTATTGAAATTTGGGTATATCATGTTAACTGTAACCCACCCTCTGAAGCCTTTCGTGACACATAGAAAATACTTTTTTAATGAACCTGACGTGTTCTTCATTCTCTGATTCTAAAAATGTCATTTTTAAGTCATTAAAACTTAATACAAAGTGGTTTTGAGCCATTTTAAGTCGCTGAGCTGCAGCATCAGGTGTTCGTAGACTGCGCTCCTCCTCCGTCTACTGACAGCCAGGGCATATACATTTCTTCTACGGCTGTAAACGGGATTCACTCGCAGTTAAAGGAACCGTATGTAAGATTGTGGCCAAAACTGGTACTGCAATCACTTTCAAATTACTGTAGAGCGGTGTATCCCCTCCCCCTCCCCCCTGACAGGAAGAGCTGGCAACCCTGGATGCCGAAACACTACTGACTTTGTGATTAGTAGATAGTTGGAGGGTGGCGCATCAGGCCAAAACACAATATGACAACATCAACATCAGTTGAGGGCTGCAACTTCACTTTTTAAATGACAATATCCTGGCCGGACTACTGTTGTCAGTGATATAAGTATTTGAAATGAACATGATTTCTTAATGTCTAGCGATATATCAGGGCCATTTTATGATTAATTGAAATACATTTCTTACATATGGTTCCTTTAACCAAATATTTTTTTATTAGGGCAGGGCAGGCATATTTCTGGCTATTAAATTATTTCTAAACCAGTCTGCTAAAGTCTGTAGTGAAGTCTGTGTAGGGTTTTCCAGGCTCCATTTCTTTTTACGAGACACCCTGCTCACCAGAACCATCTGGCGGTTGTTTAGGTTGTTGCAGCTTCGTTGCCGCGTCACGGGAGAAATACAAATTAAAGTCGCGTGATCCCACGTGAGGTCACGTGCGAACCTCGAGGGAAGCTGGCCAATTTGAAGTAATGCCCACTGTAAGTGTGTGGGCCCTGGTTGAATTGACGTGGAATGACCCATTTGAAAACTAAAGGACTCAGTCTCGACTCATCAAAGTCTTGACTCGAACTCGGCATAGGTGGTCTCGTCTCCATCACTACCTGTTTGCATCAGAACATCCTCCATGTAGCCTGGGAGAACTACACAAACTTGTTTGCAATTGAGACTTGAGAAGTGGTCGGGTGTTAACCAGGTTTTCCTCCATGATCATTGTGAAATTGGAATGAAATTAGACAATCATCTGACACTCACCACATAGCTAGATCTTTAGACCAAATGATGTATACCCTATTAGTGACCAAAATACATTACATTACAATAAAAAGGAAAAATACTTGTGTTTCTGAATACTTCTGAATACTATTTTTAAAAGCAAGTACTTCTGTACTTCAACTTAAGTAAAAATCTGACTTAGCAACTTTCACTTGTTATGGAGTAATAATTGACAAGGTGTATCTATACATTCACTTAAGTAAAGGAATTGTGTACTTTGTCCACCTCTAATGTTACACATTTAAATTTAAACTGTAGTATTTCAAGTCTGTTGACTTTCTATTGCATAACCTATTTGTCAACAGGTATAACCTTATGGGATCAAGTGGAGTTACAGAGGAACAGAAGTGTGAAAAAACAAAATAATACTGAATTTAATGTCACAACATCAGATTCAATTGAGGAGAAGTCGGATTCATTGAAGATCTCTGGCTCTCTGAAACTAAGTCTCTTAGGAGGACTGGTGGATGTGGGAGGATCAGCTAAATATTTCCAAGACACAAAGAAATCTCACAAACAAGCCCGTGTGACTCTTCAGTACAAAACAACAACAAAATTTGAAACATTAACAATGGCTCACCTGGGTTGTGGACAGGTGTCTCATCCTAACGTGTTTGAAGATGACACTGCCACTCATGTCGTCACAGCCATCTTGTACGGAGCTGGTGCCTACTTTGTGTTTGACAGAGAATCATCTTCAGAGGATAAGAAGGAACAAGTGGAGGGGGAGGCTAAACTCACCTTCAGTAAACTGAAATTCCTCACAGTAGATGCTGAGGCATCTTTAAGCATGGATAATACTGAAAAGACAGCAGTTGAGAAATTTAGCTGCACATTTCATGGAGACTTCAATTTACCCACCAACCCAACATCCTTCAGTGATGCTGTGAAAGTTTACATAGACCTTCCAAACATGCTCGGATGGAAAGGAGAATATGCTGTTCCACTCACGGTGTGGCTGTACCCTCTGTGCAAGTTGGATTCAAGAGCTGCAAGACTGAAAATAGACATCAGTAATGACCTCATCAAATACTCATCAGAAATAATAGAGGGTTTAACCACAGCAGAGATGAGATGTAGAGACATACTGAAAGACACTGCAGCAGCAACATTTCCTGCTATGAAAGAGAAGGTTCAGACTTTGATATATAATTGCCGTCAGTACAAGCTTGACTTCATGCAGAAGCTCGGGTCAGTGCTTCCTTCTATCCGAGGGGGTGGGAAAGAGGAAAGTGCCCTTTTAGACGTGCTGAAGGCACATAAGAGTTCTCCATTCAACAGCAAAGATCTGGATAAGTGGCTCACAAGCAAGGAGAAGGAATCTGATACACTTCAGTCTTACCTCAAGCAACTGGACAATCTGGATGCAAAAATGGACAACAATTTGGATGACCTTTTGTTTGCAGTAAAAAAATGTTGTGTGTTTTTCATTCACCTCTATTGACCACACTGATCATTTTCTTGTGAACCTGTCCAATTATCTTAAACCATCAGGAGTGATGGATTCTCCCACAGAATCCACTGATCTACAGGCTAGAAACACAGATTGGCTCTCCACTGATACTAAAACAAGGATGAGGACACAATTTAAACTGTTTCAAGAACTGAAGGGGATGAACAACAGTGATGACACCAAATTCATAGTTGTTTCAAAATACGACAAGAGTCATCCTGGGGCATGTATTTTCATATATGAAGATGGAAATGATAATGCAATCCTCTTTGTTCCTCCATCAAAACCTGACACTCCAATCAAAACCACTACTGGTGTTTCACATGACAGAGTAACAGTTCAGGTGTCTGACCCAGACTCTGCCACTGTAGAGTACCGAGTAGAATACAGAGAGAAACAGAATGAGGAGACTGAATGGAAATCCCACCCAGTGCGGAAGAACCAAGAGCCAGTAACTCTGTCAGGACTGAAGCCAGAGACTGAGTATGAGATCAGAGCCACAGCTGTGGGTAAACTCAGCTATGCTGTCAGCAGTGATGTTTGCAGAGCTGTGACCCTCAAAGCAGTCGGTCCACCAACTGAGGTAAAGGTGACTGAAGTGAAAGCAAACTCTATCACCCTGACATGGAGCTCCCCATCTGTCCAACATTATGAATCAGTAGAGCAGTACATCATTGAGTTCAGGAAGGAGAGCAGCAATCAGTGGCAGACCAAGAGCACTGGGAAGGAGGTTTACACATTCACTCTGAAAAACCTTAAAGAGAACACAACCTACTCCATCAGGATATGCACAGGTGCTGGTGTCGGAGTGAGTAAACCTGGTGAAGAATTGCAGATTAAAACTAAAAAAATACCATTGAAGAAGAAGTTCATTTTGTTGTCAGGTGATCCACCAGTCTACAAACTGAAACCAACAGGAGTTTGTAATCTCAACCAAATGGTTTTTGGAAAAGTACCAGCCAAAAACCCATCAAACAAAACCATCATGGTTGTTGGAGCTACTGGATCTGGCAAGACCACCCTCATCAACGGCATGATCAACTACATACTTGGAGTCGAGTGGGAAGACAACTGGAGATTTAAACTAATACATGAAGAAACAAACCAAACACAGGCATGCAGTCAGACCTCTGAGGTGACAGCCTATCAGATTCACCATACAGATGAATTCAAAGTTCCATATTCTCTCACCATCATTGACACTCCAGGGTTTGGGGACACCAGAGGAATCAAACAAGACAAAGAAATCACAGATAAAATAAGAATTTTTTCTCAGTCAAGGGTGGAATTGATAGCATTGATGCAGTGTGTTTTGTAGTGCAGTCTGCATTGGCTTGACGGACACACAAAAAAATACATCTTTGACGCCATCCTCTCCATTTTTGGTAAAGACATCGCCAGCAACATCATCATTCTGGTCACTTTCGCTGATGGCCAAAAACCCCCAGTACTGGAGGCAATCAAAGCTGCCAACATCCCATGTGCTACAGACAAAAAGGGTTCCATTTTTCATTTCAAATTCAACAACTCTGTGCTTTTTACCAAAAATACAGGAGTCAGCAGTGATGAGGACAACTTTGATTACATGTTCTGGAAAATGGGGAAAGCCAGCATGAACAAATTCTTCACTCATCTAAACAGCATGCAACCCCAGAGTCTGACCCTGACAAAAGAAGTACTCCAAGAGCGCAAACACCTTGAGGCGACTGTTGAGGGTCTACAGCCAATGATACGAAAAGGTTTGTCAACAATGGGGAAATAAACACCACACAAGCTGCACTGCAAAACCATGAGACCCACATCAAGGAGAATGAAGACTTTGAATATGAAGTAGAAGAAGAAAAAGCTGAGAGGATTAATATTCCAATAGGAACCTTCATCACCAACTGCCATGGGTGCAACTATTCATGCCACTATCCCTGGGCAAATTTAAAATCAATTGTTCTGCAATGAAATAAAAGTGTATGGGATGTCCAGGTAAAATGTATGTGGATGGATCAGGAACTGAAGAGTAAATATGAGGCAGCAATGGGAGAGAAGATGGACAAAGAGAAAGTCATGAAACAGCTGGAAGTGGAATATGACCAGGTGCAGGTGAAAACTGTAGAAATGATAGAAACTGTAACTAAATGCCTGCAAAATCTGAGAGAGATTGCCCTTTGTCCAGATCCTTTGTCTACTCCAGATTACATCGACCTCCTGATACAGACAGAAGAACTTGAAGCCAAACCTGGATTCAAACAGCGTATTAAAGAGTTACAGGAAGTTAGAGAAGGTGCACTTCTTTTGAAAAAGGTGGCAGAGGGAATAGTAGATTTTACTGGAAAAGAAAAGTCAAAACTGGAGAAGATGATGGCCAATGCCAAGGGGCTCTTCACCAGTTGGTTAAGTTAGGCACCCCTAACTGCTGAGACCAAATTCCTTGTATGCAAGTATACTTGGCCTATAAACATGATTTACAATTTACAATTATAGTATTATTTTTTAGATATGTTTCTCATTTACTGAAATGTTTAGTTTAACCATGCATATGTGCTATGTGAAAATGGTTCCCTTCATCCAAAGTCTCCATCTGTGGACATTTTCAGAGAGTGAAAAGACTGTTTGCTCTAGGGTTTCTGATTGACTTCACCCCAAGGACACAAACATAGCCTAGGCCCTTAGAAGGTTAAGGGGTTTTGTAACATCCTTTTCTCTGTTGATACTAACTGGATGGATGGATCATTGTTGGGGAGAAGTTTCTTGTGATTTTTCCATGTGTGTGTGTGTGTTAAGGGTATAAGAACTGGCTTCACCCAGAGATGTGTGGGATTGTTACTTGACATTTGCTGTGAGTAACAGTCTCCCGGTATTGTGAATAAAGCAGTTGTCTTTGAGTAATTTTGACCACAAATACAATTAATCACATGACACACATCACATTTTATTTCAACTTGGATATTAGTGGGTGATGCTGTCAAGATATAAAACATGGAAATGAGACTGCTGAATATGCGTGTATTCTTTTCTCATTTAGGATCACACTGGCCAGCGGCAAGCGTAACTCAACGCTCAGACCATAATAAGTTCTATCTCGTTCCTATGGTAACACAAACGGTTTGCCTTTACTGACAATGGAAACTGATTTTTGAAAGTTAAACCAAGTTCAATGCTCAGCTTGTTCAACGCTAGTGTTAAACCAGCGTTGCCACCGTTCCACTGCCGAACCATAGAGAACAATAGGAAGCCTGCTGCTTGCCGCTGGCCAGTGTGATCACTCATTTATTTATTTGTGGTTGTTCCTGAAGTTGTTTTATGACGTTTACATTTTTGTCTATCTGGTGTTGGGAAAATATATCATTGCATCCTTGTTATTTTAGATCATTGTGTAAATGTTATTTAGTTATTTTTGTCAAATTCAGGCAAGTTCCATGTTCAGTTTATAACATTTAGGGTGTAGAGTCATACTGTATTCTGACTTACAATGCTGGACTAAATGTTATATGATTTATGCTAAATAAAAATAATGCTTGACAGTTCAGTTATTGACTGTGCTATGATCTTTCATGGGTTCAATAATAACATAGTTTGAATCACTCTTGAATGTAAAGAAAAGCAGTTACAGTTTCAGAAGGGGCATTTGCGCTATACAATGTTCTTGTGGCACATAATAGCGCAGCGCAGGGCGACAGGGTGTGTGTGTGTGTGTATGACAGACGTGATACACTCGGTGGCAGGGACGTGCACAGGGGGGTTGCTCAGGTTGCTTGGGCAACTGCCCATATGCCCTTCTCGACTCACGATGCCCTTCCGAGGGGGAGAAAGAATAAATAAATAAATCGTACAATGGATGCAGAATGTCACGTAGGCCTAGATAAAAAAAAATCGCAAACCCACATTCACTTCCATTCGGGCACCGAAAGTGAAAGTCAGTAGGGGAAGGGCAAACTCTGTTTACGTCGCTGCACGCGACCGGCACCTGAGCTGAGCCTGCATAAGCGACCCTAGAAGGAGATTGTCGTGGTTGTCGGGTCAGGGTGAGACGACTCAACATTGTCGGAAAAGGTGAGTTTGATGTATAACAAGCGAACAATCATCATCAAGTTTTATAAAATGTCTTCATAAATCTAGGCTGAGTTTACCACGTTTAGCCTAAATAATCAGACTGATAGCTTGCAGACAAGCAGCACGTTATCACATACACTGTAGCCTAAGCTATTATTTTTTTGGTAGGCATTAGGCAAACTAAGCTACATGTCTCCTGATTAGTTAGTTTTTCACTTTTCATTTTAAGAATGAATGATGGAAGTAATGCATCACATTAATTATTTTATTCAAATGCCTAATTTCACTCTAAAAAATGTTGGGTTAAAATAACCCAAATATAACCCAGCCGCTGGTTAACTATTGGACCAACACCACATTGAGTTATCCTAACCCAATGGTCTGGGTACATTATTAAACCCAGCAGATTGGGTATGATTCTAACCCAAAACACTGGGTTATATCAACACAACGTTAGTTAAATTGGCACAATAGACTGGGTAAAGGTAACCAATGTGCTGGGTTATAACTATATAAATGTTGAGTAAAATTCACACAGTATATTGGGTATAGATTCAACCCAAACCACTGGGTTATATCAACAGAACTGCTAGTTAAAATAACCAGTTGTCGGGTTTTCTAAACCCAGTATTTGGGTTGCATTGAGAGAAAATGGGCAACAAATAGCCATGCAATGAAATAAAACAGTTCGACATAATTATTTATTTGACAGTTTACTTTATTTTTGAATGGATAGCCTACTCTAAAAGCAGCATCAGCATGTGATAAGTTACTTCCATGAAGACAGCTAGATTCCACGGTCCATTTAGGGGTCAGCCCTGTCAATCAAAGAAAGAAAAAGAGTAAATAAATCACTGCTATTGACAAAACTTTAGATCAAGACTTTCACAAACCATGATCAGTGAATGATGTTGACAAACATTAAAAATTCGGAGACAAAATATTAGCGCAACACACTCGGAAACCATGACCACCTCATGGAGTTGTTTAACAGCAGACTGACAAACATACGTTCAGTATTATTAACGTTAGCTAGCTCATGTTAACACATTCAGTTAGTTAAATTCAAGTTGTCTGTAACGTTAATGTTACCACCAAAAACCACCCAGTAGGTTACATGGCTATAATATGAAGCTACCCTGAATGAATTAATATGTTGTTTGGCATGATGATTACCGTACGTAAAGAGACTACTTGGACTGTATACATTAGCTGACACACATGCTGCACTAACACGAAGCATTTGTTAGAGCTAGAAGCTAGCATACCAACCGTCTGCTAACGTTAACCTAGCCAGCTGTTGGTATGCTAATTTTAGTTCTTTGTAAAAGTTTGTTTTGTTTCTGTTCAGCAGTTCATACCCAGTCAACACAGAACTATGTTTTTAAGAGTCTGTCTTTGTGTAGATTTAACATTAACATGAGCAGTAATTGTAAGACTGTAAATTAATGTTAGCTAACGTTAGCTGGCTTGAATGTCACAATTCTTAACCTGCTTAGGCTGAACGAAATTGGTAGGCAGAATATCCATTCATATCACGAAGGTATCTCTGGGTGTAAGGCTACTTTTAAAATCCGTCTAAATAATAATAATAAAAAAGTTAAAAGCAGATACATACCTTCCAAAATCGCCTGATTTCCACTGCATGTTGAAAGCTGCTGGACTGCATGGACGGTTGAAAGAATAACGATTTCCCCCGAACTCTCAAATAACTATGCAGCTGTGTTAAAGTTACCCTGGTGCTGAGTAGTGTGCTCACGTCAGGTGGGGGAGAGGAGGGGCGCTGTCCTAAACTATTAACCCAACAAGCTGGGTTACAGAAAATAACCCAACATGAGTAAAAACAACCCCACACAATGACCCAACAGTTTTAACTCAGCGTTTGGGTTGAGAAAATAACCCAGCATTTTTTAGAGTGTTCTATCACTATTTTGGGCATTGTTTGGAGCCAAGATGCCCACTGAAAAGAGACGGATTCAGGAGAGGGTGAGACAATTCAGGGAGGCAGCAAAGGGCAGCACATCACTGCAGGGTTGGCTGTGAAAATGGCAACCAGCAGGTGAGACAGAGACTTTGCACTCAGTAGTGTGACGCCCCTCTGCAACAGGCAGGTTGCCGGCTAATTAAGGGAGATTGGCCTCACCTGGCGCCAGTATATCATCGCCATCCCTTGTTTCACTCTCTCTTTTTTTGTTTCTCATTTTTGACACACTGCACTGCAAACCACTGCTACTCACTTACATATAACCACCACGCATCCATACACTTAATGTTCACCCCTAGACATTACCATTCATTATAGCTCACTTTAAATAAATATAATTTATTTATCATTCGAATTTGTTGTCAACCTCTTTTGTGTTGTGCCATGCACCGGGTGTAACCGTAGTTTAGGTGATTGGGTGCTGTATTTCAGTGTCAATGTGTGTGTGTGTGGGGGGGGCAGGGTTTCCGTTGTCCGGTAATTTCCGGACATTGGCCGGAAAAAAAATTAAATGTCCGACAAAATTAAATCTCTCCGGTAAAATTGTCCGATTGAAATTGGCTAATAATCCCGTCCCCTATCGCAATCTGAATTTGAGAATAAGCCTTAATATGTAAGCCTATATTATACGTTGTCTGTCTATGTTTTTAAATTAACAGGCTCTACCGTTTGAAAAGTAAGCTATTAAACAACACGCATAGCCTGCTGCATTTCAAATAGGAAGCGCACGCTTAAAAAGTCCATGTTAAACAACGAACAAATGAGTGAGGCGGTTCAAACATGGCCAGGCCCAGGCAGAGCCTTAAACGTTTTTTCAGAGGCCAGACGCAATGGATGATGATAAATTGGTAACGTCTGAAGCCTCAGATGTCCGGTCAACTCCACCACCACCAGATAAAAAGCAGAAGTGTCGGGCGTATCTGTCGGAATCAGTGACATTGGAAGTGGAGTTGCGGGGGGTGCGGCCGCTCCAAGACACTATCATTCTCTGTGTACACTGGACACACAAAGTGTTCTTTACCCAAAGCAGAGGCTACAATAGGCCTATTATTTAGGCGTTCTCTGTCTATGATCTGCAGGGTTAGGGCCTCCTCGACGAGGCGATTACTGGTCCGCGGATCATTTCTGGCACAATTAAACGGTATCATTGAACCGCGGCCGAAAGAAAAAAAACCTAAACATTTCCCAGAATAGGAAACATTTCTTAATTTATTGTTATCAAATAAAGAGGCATAGCATAAGGGGGTAGTGGTCTGAGCGCTCATTCCTGTGTGTGCGCATCTGTGTAAGTTAACAGTCACCACTGGAGAAAACGTGCAACAACAAACAACGTAGCCTTTTTAAAACAACGAAGCGGACTCTTGCTGTCCATGAAAAGATACTGGCTAGTGGTTAGATCTTGTTAGGCATGTTTAAGTTGGGCTAATGAACATGTTCCATTCTATACAGCCTGATTATGTCATTCTTTAAGCTACATAGCCTGTCTCCAGTTTTCCTAAATTTGACTAATTAAGAAGGGATAATAGGATATTTGACCGGCATATCATCAAAATGTCTGGAAAACGAAACCTCTGCCGGTCACTTTGACCTAGCGGAAACTCTGGTGTGGGGATGCCCTTTTTTCAGGTCAGAGCAACTGTCCCTCAAAATTCCTGCTCGGTGGTGCTGGTCAGACACACAGCGCAGTCGCAGCGCATGGCGATGGGGTAGGTGTAGGTGGGGTCGACGTGGGCGGAGCAGTTGGGCAGGCACACCGTCATCACACAGCGTGAGCACAGGAAATAATGCAACATCCTGCACCTGGTACGACTCCGTTGGGGCGGCTCCAGCACCGGTTTCTATGGAGACACACAGGTGAGCACAGGAAACAGCTGAAAACAACATCCTGCACCTGGACTAGGAAAGAACAACACAGTTGATCAGCTGAACTCAAACAGCTCCAGTGGTCAGCAGACCTCACATCCCATAATACTACAGGACACAGATACTCAGCTGAACTCAAACAGCTCCAGTGGTCAGCAGACCTCACATCCCATAATAATACATGACACAGTTGATCAGCTGAACTCAAACAGCTCCAGTGGTCAGCAGACCTCACATCCCATAATACTACATGACACAGATGATCAGCTGAACTCAAACAGCTCCAGTGGTCAGCAGACCTCACATCCCATAATACTACATGCTGGTGTTTGGAGAATATCTCTCAGTAGCGTACAGGCCAGTTTCAGCATTCAGTCTTCTGATCCAGTTTACAGGGTTTTATGGTGTATTATGAATTCCTATTATAACTCTGGGCTACACTTAGCATTTACATGTCAGTGTGTAATAACGTATAGCATTTAGCATTCACATGTCAGTGTGTACATTTAGCATTTACATGTCAGTGTGTAGTAACATATAGCATTTAGCATTTACATGTCAGTGTGTAATAACATATAGCATTTACATGTCAGATTTAGCATTTACATGTCAGTGTGTAGTAAAATATAGCATTTACATGTCAGTGTGTAGTAACATATAGCATTTAGCATTTACATGTCAGTGTGTAATAACATATAGCATTTACATGTCAGATTTAGCATTTACATGTCAGTGTGTAGTAACATATAGCATTTACATGTCAGTGTGTAGTAACATATAGCATTTAGCATTTACATGTCAGTGTGTAATAACATATAGCATTCAGCATTCACATGTCAGTGTGTACTAGTGTTGCGTGGGTTTGGTCACAAGCGCCCCGCGGTCGCCCGATATTTTAATCAACCCGACCGCAACTCGGACCGCGAATATTAATTAGGACAAAATTATACCCGACCCGCGATCCGACCCGCTTATTTACAAAATGTGGGCTTTTGGTTATAGCCTGCATGCAGTGTGACAGTAGGCCATTTCTGTAAAACAAACTAATTTATTTACGAAACTTTATGCAGTAGAACTACATGCAGTAGGCATGCAGGACATAATGTTTGTGCAGGAGAGAGAATGAGAATAAGAGCGCAAGCACCAAGGATTAGAACACTAGGATAAGATTTGGCCATGGACATATATCTTTCTTTCGAAAACAGAAATGGTGAGGCAAGGTAGGCAAGAGAGATACATCAAAACGTTAGCGTAAGAACTGGTTTATAATGCTGAATGAAGCACAAAGCTTTACTAAAGCACATCCACTGTTAGGGTGACCAGATGAGATTGGCTGAAATTCGTGACGTTTTTTTTTTTCGCGGGGGGGGAGGGTGTTTTAGGCCTACATAGACTATTATAAAAGATAATGAATTTTCAAACCTGTACCAAAACACTTTTTTATTCAAACATCAAGTCTGCCTCAAAATACAACAGAGAAATCATGAACTCAAAATGTCATTGTGGGGGGACAATGGCTAACAGTGCAAATCAGACCTTTCAGAATAAGGATAATAGCCTAACGGTACCGATCCACTTGCACGACACGTCATACGCATGGGGTCGCGCTGCCTCCCCTCGTTCAGTCGTGTGTGGGCATTTTGTTTAAAATGTCAGTTATCAGCTCATACTATCTTAAGTGTTTTTCCACAAATGGACCACAATTTTAGGCACGTACTTAACAGTATACAACACATTAATAGCCTAAACAAACTATGCAAGCCATTTCGAAATCCTGTTTTATTAAACTACTCAAACTATCTCAAATCCTCACCAGAAACACCAACAGTCAATATATTCATCCAAATCCTAGTTTCGATTGTTTTATGGCCTACTGGGTGGTCGTGGAAGAGATTGTTAAAACATTTGTCTTGTAAGCGCAACCAAAGTTTCACAGGCACTGTTGTGGTTGTACGAAGGACCTACAACCTTGTGCTTTCATTGGATAGCCACCTCGCGTTCAACATATTCATTTGCATAAAGCTGGGTATCGGCCATCACCCATAGGACTAGAGTGGAATTGGAATACGACACGACAAAATGAAGTGAAGTGCAAGTGGATCTGTACCGTAACGCTAATAACAAGCCTTGCCAAAATTATGGGTCATTAAGTAAGAATACAAAATAATTGTTAGATTAAGTAGATTATGTTAAAACAACATTGGACATTAGGCCGAACTTCCGACGCATGTAGTCTAACATCTGCCTCCCCTCCGTGAGAAACACCAAACTCTCTTCTACACACTTTGCAGAATGCTTTCATCCCGTCGCTTTAAGGCTTATCCGAAAATAACTACTCAGTATTCTGATTAAGTATAATTTTCGGGACAATTAGGGCAGGATTCGGGACAACTGCTTGGATATCGGGACTGTCCCGAATTTTTTCGGGACGTCTGGTCACCCTACATCCACTGTTTAAAGTCACTTTAAAGAACTAAGGTAACTTTTATGCATGCACAAACCTATACATACCGGTAGATATGGCTGTGTAGTCTGTGCCATAACATTTATTCCTGCAGGCTGCCCGTTTTGGCTGTCATACTTTTAAATGGCTTCGCAAGAAGTAGGCCTACATAGATAGACCATAACTTGTACTACTGTCATCTTCTTTAAGAACTTTTCCCAATATTTCCCATAGCCTATATCGCTTTTCCTGAAGGGGTGTCTTTATTATTTTAACTCGCGTCTTCAGCTTCTTTGCTGTTGACTTTACTGTATTGATGCTAGCCTTCTCGTGATATTTTAAGTAGGCCTATTTGTAGAAAATATATATTTAATTATTTTTAACTGACCCGCCCGCAAATGACCCGAATATCATTAAAATATTTTGTTTATGACTCATAACCGTTTAATTTCGGGCAGACCGCGCAACACTGGTGTGTACATATAGCATTCAGCATTCACATGTCAGTGTGTAAAAACATTTAGCATTCACATGTCGGTGTGTACATATAGCATTTAGCATTCACATGTCAGTGTGTAAAAATATATAGCGTTTAGCATTCACATGTCAGTGTGTAATAACATATAGCATTCAGCATTCACATGTCAGTGTGTAAAAACATTTAGCATTCACATGTCAGTGTGTAATAACATATAGCATTTAGCATTCACATGTCAGTGTGTAGTAACATATAGCATTTAGCATTTACATGTCAGTGTGTAATAACATATAGCATTTAGCATTCACATGTCAGTGTGTAATAACATATAGCATTTAGCATTCACATGTCATTGTGTAATAACATATAGGAATGTGTTTGCATCAGTGTATAATAATATATAGGAAAGTGTTTGCCTGCATAATACTGTATGTTTGAGTGTGTAGGCTATTTATTTATACATTTTAGCTTTTATTCAGCACGGCTATGTGTACAGCATATGTGTGTGTGTGTGTGTGTGACTGGTTCTACTGTATGTGTACTGCTGTATGTGTGTGACTAGTTCTACTGTATTCTACTGTATGTGTACTGCACTGCTGCATGTGTGTGTGTGTGTGTGTGTGTGTGTGAGACAGGTTTTTGTGTACTGCTGCGTGTGTGTGTGTGTGTGTGTGTGTGTGTGTGTGTGTGTGTGTGACTGGTGTGTGTGTGTGTGCGTGCGTGTGTGCATGTGTGTGTGTACATTCGCCTCCCAGGTCTATGTGTACTGCTGCATGTGTGTGTGTGTGTGCAGTGCGAGTGTGAGGCCTCACCTCCCAGGTCTCACAGCGCCTCCAGCAGGCATCAGTGGTGATGTGCAGGCCACTACATCCCGGCTTCTTGGCCAGGAAGCTGAACTCCCTCACGGCGCAGCCAATGAAACGCCTCAGATACACCATGGAGGCCCCGCCCCTGACACGCCCATCTGAGTGCAACCCCGCACACACCACCACACATACCAGAGCCAGGATGGTAAACCTACACACACAAACACACACAAACACACACAGCACACACACACACACACACACACACACACACACACACACACACACAGACACTTCATACACCAAGCTGTGAGGATGCTGAACTCTCCCTCCCTCCCCCTCCACCCTCAGCTAAATAACATCCTGGACATTGGACCCACAATGGCCGCCTGCACTACTCCCACTTGCACACTTGCACACTTTTTACAACTTGTTGTTGTTGTCCTGAAAACACAACACTTCTGCTGCTCTTACATAACTTGCACCACTATGCCACTTTCTTTCTTACTTAGGTCAAACAGAACTACCCAAGCCTTTTATTGGCCTGACTTTGCACTAGTATTTTATTGACTGTCTATGCACAATTTCAACCAAATTTTGCTGCTCTTATTTTTTCATTATTATATGTGCCCTCTTATTTACTTATTTACTTACTTTTTTGTTTACTTGAATGTTATGTTTGTCTGTGGACTTAAATTGGTAAAATATGTCTTGTCTTCACCGTGGGATAGTGAGAAACGTAATTTCGATCTTTTTGTATGTCTGGAACATGTGAAGAAATTGACAATAAAGCTGACTTTGACTACTTGGACTTGACTTGGAATAAAACATGAACTTCCTGTTGAACTACTGATGAAACTCACTAAGTTCATTCTGAAATCGAATTATTTCATGTTCAATAAAAAATACTTCCTACAAACCCAAGGTACAAGCATGGGGTCACTGTTCGCTCCCAATTATGCAAATGTATATATGGGTTTATGGGAGGAAAAATTCATATTTACTAACAATCCTTTTGCTGCCAATGTATTGTTTTATCACAGATTTATTGATGACATCCTTTGGGTTTCTCTGGCAGTGAAGATCAACTTATGGCTTTCAATGACTATATTAATGCTACTTACCAGATTTACTCTGGAATTATGGAATTAAGGCTAATGAGATGGGAGAAAGATTTAAACAGAGGGGGTACAGTCAGGCTCTTATTGATATAGCTCGAGAAAGGGCCAATCAGAAGGATAGAGGAGAGCTATTACATCCTCGCCCTGTACAATATAAGCAAGAAAATAGAATTGTGTTTGTGTCAGAATATTCTACTGCTTCGAGACAAGTCAAAAAGATCATAAGTAAACACTGGAGAATCCTAGAATGTGACCCAAATCTCAACCATTTGTCTTCTTCCAAACCTCGTTTCTCCAAAAAAAAAAGAGGCAGGAATGTTAGAGACATGGTGGTTAGTTCCGTGTACCAGGAACCCACACAGACAAACTGGCTTTCTCAGCAAGTCTATGGGAATTATAGATGCAGTAGATGTGCCCATTGCGCCAACACTTTTGACACTAAAACATTCAGCCACTCACATTCTGGACGAAAGTACAAGATTAAAGAATTTATAAAATGTCTATCTACCCATGTCATTTATGTACTGATATACCCTTGTGGCCTTATGTATGTTGGACAGACCAAACGCAACCTCAAGCTGAGAATAGCAGAACATAAGGCAGCCATTAGAAACAATAATCTTGACTATGCCATTGCTAGACATTACATAGAAAAAAAGCATGGTTCTGTTGCCTCCCTTAGGTTTATTGGCATTGAGAGGGTATTGCCAAACTCTAGAGGTGGTAACATAGTCAAACAGCTCTTGAGAAGAGAGGCCTTTTGGATAAATGAACTGTCCACTCTTGAACCCGCTGGTATGAATGAATCACAGGACTATAGCTGTTTTCTGTAGATATAAGTGTATAGACAATGGGGTATTGTTCACTTGTTTAGCTGTATTCGTGGCATTGGGGATACATTGATGATGCCTGTGACACCTATATGTACTTTTCTGCAAAACTCTTTGCTCTTGTTGGACTTTTGATTACACTATTTTTGATGATAATTATGTATATATGTATATATTTGATAAGAATTATGTATACATTGTATATTGTATATCTTTGCGGACGTGTTCTATATCTTTGTCTGTTAATTGTTGATTGTATTTAACTGTTTATGGGAATATTGGATATTGGCATTGAAAATGGACGTTTCAAACAACTGGTCATGTGACTAGAAGGTAATTAAAGACACACCTGAGAGCTCAGACCATATCTGAGCGAACCTGAAGACGCTGTATGCGAAACGCGTTGTTCGCTCTGAATACAATCAAATAAACGTCAAAACAGTGTGACGGCCTGTTAGGCCTTCTGCATATTGACTACTTGTTTTCAGGTGTGCTTAGGACTTAACGAGCTGATGAGCTGCACCTGTACACTGGAGTCCTGATAAGAGGACTGCTTCCTCTCCCCTTAGGAGGGCCATTCTTACTTTGGGTTTTGGACATGCAACACTGCACTCAGACACATTGCAAACACACAACATCCATGCATTACTGATGACTGACCCACCTCACACTGTTTGTTTGTTATTTGGTTAATAAATCCATATTTTAGATAAAGGTCCAACCTCTCGACTCCCTCTTTCGTTGTGGCCTTACCCCTAGGTCATAACATGGGGGCTCGTCTAAACAAACCTTTTTTCTGTTGTTAGTTTACGTTTAAGTCGCACATTCGTTTTTGTATTTGATTGTTCTGTGTTTGCTCCCTTTAGGTTCACGTGCAATTGTCTTTGGTTCTCACTTGCCTTGCCTTGCTCAGGTGCAGGAGGGTAGAGTGAATTTGAAGTCCAGAGAGTCTGGCATTTGGTGCATGTAGCACATTCGTTGGACAATTGGCATGTGTTCCTCTTTGTGTGGGAGTATAGTATGTTGGGATCACCTGGATGTGTCTGCTCAGGTGCAGAGCATCAGGTAGGCTAGCGCCGGAAATCCCAGTTTGTCCTTTGGCGCCGGTAGGTGCAATAATTTGGTTAGCAGTCGTAGCACTTGATTGGTGTCTGCTTAGGTGCAGGCCAGCAGGTGTGATTTGGTTTAACTGCTGCTCGCCTAGTCGTTCGGTGTAGTGCCGTAGTCTAGTGGGAGTTTTGGGTCTTAGGTTCTCGCATGAAAATGAGAGGTTTGTGATTTGGTTGCATTGGTTTGATTACTATTTTTGCAAGAAATTGTATTTTGTCGGCTTTGTTAATGTTTGTGAGTTAAGAGAATGTGCGACATATGTTTTTCCGTGACTTGCCACAGGCTGGTCTATGGTCATTGGAACCGTATTAACAAAGTTTTGCCGACATTTGTCTCTGCAAAAGGATTCATCTCCTGTGTTTGGTGAGTGCGTTGCACTTCTTTGAAGGGGGGCGAGAGAGGTTGGTTGGATAATTTGGATTTGTTTTGCTCAGTTATTGGCTGAATTTATCGGAGGTAAAGGGCCTTTTTGCTTATGTTGGTCTTAGCCTTTGTAGTTTTGTCTTGTGCCATTGCTTAAAAACATTGTTTGCCACTTTAATGTCCAGTGCTCTCAGTTTTCCCTGTTAGGCTTTAGTGGCGTTTCCCCTTTGGGTTGCGTCAAGGGGTGTTGTAGTGTTGTGGCAATGCGGTTTGTGTCAATCATCTTTGGGTGATTTGTCTCGGGAGCACGTCCGTGGGAATTTGTGGGGTTGCCTATTGCAGGTCGCTTTGCAAACCCGCTGGTTTAAGGTGCACAACAACCCGCCGCAAATCCTCATGAAGACCATAGGTAAGTTTAGCTAGCTTTGGGGCTATATAGTTAGTGGGGAAAACTCCATGCTAGTTAAAGTGGTGAACACTGCGTTATTTTGATTTATGACTTGTTGGTTTTCTTAGATTTGTTCTACATTTGAACTTTCATACTGGCCATTTGATTTGTTTTTTGATCCACATGTTTTAATTTGTTGAGCAAGGGCACAATTCATTTTGCTGGGGTTAGTATTTCCCTTAGTGATCGTCTGCCTGTTTCTTGCCATCTCCTTTTTTGTTTTTGTGTTTCTCAGGATGGGTACCTGGAGTGGTGAGTTCAGCTGGAAGCGCGGTGCAGACTTGTGTACAGTTTTAACAATTGCATATTGTAATTTAATGTTTTGTCCATATTGGATGTTTTGGGCCTGATTGATTTGAAATTCAGAAACCTATGGTTTCTGTTTTATGGGGGAGGGTGTGACGGCCTGTTAGGCCTTCTGCATATTGACTACTTGTTTTCAGGTGTGCTTAGGACTTAACGAGCTGATGAGCTGCACCTGTACACTGGAGTCCTGATAAGAGGACTGCTTCCTCTCCCCTTAGGAGGGCCATTCTTACTTTGGGTTTTGGACATGCAACACTGCACTCAGACACATTGCAAACACAACATCCTTGCATTACTGATGACTGACTTTGACCCACCTCACACTGTTTGTTTGTTATTTGGTTAATAAATCCATATTTTAGATAAAGGTCCAACCTCTCGACTCCCTCTTTTGTTGTGGCCTTACCCCTAGGTCATAACAACAGTGTGCGGTACAACTATCTTAATTTTCACTCAGTTTACAGTTTTTCATTTTCACAGCTGTAATTCACAGCTTTACAGTCACATAGTTTATAGTTTGAAAGTTAATAACACACTACAGCACTATTGTACAACTTTGGCTCTACATTACTGCACTATAAACACACAGCAATATTATTTTGCAACACAACTGCTGTGAATGCTAGTCATGGCTTGCACCCTTCCCCCTGGACAAATGTGGATTTGTTACAAACTGATAATAATCGAAGAGCTGACAAGGTAATGATAGTATAATAGTAGTATGCTATTACACAATTGCCATAAAGTGTGATTCTCTGGGTCAGGGCAGAGTGAAGTTGAAAGGCTGGTCCTCTGTAGACAGATAAGCTAGGCCTGGGAAGGCATGCCATGCTCACTTTTACAAGTTATCAAACTGAGAGGATACAAATGTCAAATCTGTGACATAAATACAAAGCCATAAACTGTACCAGGGGTGCCAATAAATGTGGATTTATGGGTACTTTGAAGATGCTTTTATTTTACTCGGTCACTTTTAGTCTTGTTATATGTCTTTTATCTCACACAACTTAAAACAGAACTTATGTGATTTGGTCCACCCAGCAGTAGACTTTGTTCCCACGTCACATATTTCTTTGTTTACCCTTAACCTTGGTGTTCACCCTTCTGTTTAATAAACATACCTTTACTATGTGGCAAGTGGTAGGTTAGCTCTCTATTGTGAGATGTCGACTACGCCATCTGAGGCCCCTCAGAATATTCAATCACTTGGACTATAACTTGTTACCTGAAGCCCAACCAGGCAACACAGGTTCGTGGTCAGAGAAAACCAGAGGCGTGGTTCCAAAAATAAACTGTCTTTATTTACATTCATTAAAACGTACAGGGAGTGAGTTCTTTCCAGCCAGTCAGAACCTCTGCCACTAAGGCACTGACACAAATGGCCTACAAGGCCTGTACACACTTGTGTGCATTAGAATTAGTGGCTCATGCATATTATGCACTCACACTAGGAAGACAACTTACAGTATCTTATACAGCAAGGCCTAATGCTCTTCTTGCACGTTGGCATGTCACAGGCTACTAGCTAGCCATGCGTAATCCTCGGATTAATGTCCATTCACAATTAGAAACACACATTCAGTTCAAAACCAGTTTCCATTGACACTAACACACAGGGTGCTCAAGGTCACGTTGGCAGACATAACGTTGGACGAGTGCGTCCAGTGTTCTTCTCCCGTGTGGAATGCAAACATAGTAAACAAAAACAACAAACATGTAAGATCGACCAACACAACTTGGGTGCAGACAAAACACCAGCGTTCGGAACTTGGACCAAAGTAGCCTTGATGTTGCCGCTCCTTGTGTTACCGCCAAGCTCTGCAATCAGCTGAGGTCGGTTATGAAGCCCATGTTCTGCGGCCGACAGCAGTCCAGGAATGTCACTGGCCAATACCGCACAAGGAATCCCGTGGTGAGTCAGGTGGACAACAACGTTGTGCAGCTACAGTAGGACGTCGGCTTTTAAATTAAAAGCCGTTAAAATGTATATAGCCACTTCTGTAAACTGATTGGCTCACCTCTGAATGCAAAGAGCCACTCACAATGGCATCACCGGGCTAGACAAGGGACCTTGTGCTGTTACAACTACATCTCAGAAGAACCGTATGTAGTAGCGTTGCTTGAGTCAACCCGTTACCCGCGGACACCCGCGGGTCGGGCGGGTGCAGGTAAGCTTGATCGGAAAACATTGCGGGTGCGGGCGGGGCGTGTCAAAAATGGACAAAGCACTTCTTCTCACAAAGTTCTCACTTAGTTATTAATAATGTGGGCTACAGAACATTAAGTGCCACAAACCTTCTTGCATTCTCTCTTAACTGCATAAAACAGGTTAAGATATGATTAGTCTACAAGACCTTCCATCTTCTCTTCCCCTCTCCCTCTCACACAGCGCTGCGGACAGAGGGTGCGCTGCAACCTGCATTCCCAAGAACAAGCAAGGCCAAGTGAGCTTTCAGCTCTGCTGGTCAGGTGCTGGAGGCGCGTCAAAATAGAATAAATCCTGGAATGGTGGATTTCATTCTCTTTTTACAAAGTGCAGCTAAACAGCTAACCTAAATCAAACAGGATCATCTATACAGATGCATTTTTGTTAAGTTTGTGGATGCATGTTATAGGCCTAATGATAACTTCAACTTTCTTTCATTAGACAGATGCAGTTTTGTTAAGTTTGTGGATGCATGTGTAACGGGTGAAGCTCTGGCCTGCGCTTCCCCGACTACTCTGCGTTGTGTTGTGCACAATGTGAAGCTGGACACAGGACACTCAAGGACCACTGACAGGTTTATTCGTTCCACTGGTTCACACAAACTGCATCTGATGTATAATGAAACATAAAGGAGCAGAGCACACGCACGTTCATCCATAAAATGCCTCTCTCAGTCAAGTTTAGCGGTAACTCACTTACTGAACGAATATACAGATAACCAGTGATAGTGTGGGAGAACAGTACACCTTATCAACACATACCTGGTGTATAATGAAACATAAAGGAGCAGAGCACACACATGTTCATCCATAAAATGCCTAACACAAAAGAAAACCAACTTAATCATGCAATACACAAGACGATGAAATGGCGGCATTATATACACAATGAAAACTTCTGGACTAGCTCGCTCTCCCCCAAAGTGTCTCAATATTAACTCCCAACTGAAATATCCGGACATAAATCCGCACAGATACACCACTACACGCTAATGGATTAAAGTTCCTGTCTGTAAGTCCATAATAACATAATTAAATCACACTTTCATTCGAACAGTATTAATACGTACCTCTCTCAGTCAAGTTTAGCGGTAACTGACGAGAGAACGGGAATCAACACAAGAAAGCTTGATGTAGCCTATTTGTGTTTTACCTTTAAATACATCAATAAAGAATTAAGGATCTTTCAGTTTGTTTATTTATTCAATAGGCCTAGCCTATGTCCATGAAGCTAGATTCAGATTCAGTTAATCCAACATGCTAGCGAGCCAAGCCTAGAGCAACAACTCTTTGTTGAAGCATATCCTACAGTGCAAATTCTTCTTGTTTCAGTGTTTAGTTAATAAGAAAGCATTGTCTTTACAATATGAACTACAAAGGATAGCCTAGGCTATAGGCACATTGTTTTTTTTTTTTTGTTGGATCGGGTCGTTAATCAGCGCATATTTTTGAGGGTCGGATGGGTGCGGATCGACTCTCCTGACGGGTCGGGTGGGTGCGGATGTTAAAAAACCTTAACCCGCGCAACACTAGTATGTAGCAATAAATACAGATTGCAGGTTCCATGTTGTGAGATTTATTGGTGGTTTAGCAGTGGTACAACAGTGCTAACAGAAGGAAAGTTCATAAAGATGATGATGAGATATACTGAGTTAGCTAAGTGTGTGTGTGTGTGGCTGCCAAAGAGCACTAGTAAAACAAGTTCCCGCTGATTTATTAATGATGGGCCTGATTTGACCCAGAGGGCTTGTTTATGTCGACGTTGTAGTGAAAGCAGGTGCACAGAAGACTGAGATCTCACTGCCGGAAGGTAAAGGACTTTCTGTGGAGAGGAGAGGGTAGGGGGGCAGTTCCGTGGAGAGGAGAGGGTAGGGGGGCAGTTGGTAAGTGTTCTTAACAGTCTTCTGTAATGAACTCCCTTTTCGCTAACTACGTTGTTGGTGCTTCATTTTATGTGTAGGGACCCCGAGCAAGCTACTCATGAGGTTTGGTGCTGTTTTGAAGAATATTACTGGTTACAAATGCTATTTAGGAAGTGTTTTGCTCATGGCCTTTAGCTAATCCACTGTTTGTGAGTTGGAGCTATAGTGTATACCGGAGCAAGCTCTGCAGTGGTTGATCAACAAAAAAATACTGTCTCCACGACTTATTTGATGTGTTTTAATGCAGAAAAAGTCCTTGGGTTCAGTTTTCGCTGGAGTTACACTTTAACTTTAACTAGAATTTAGAAAAATTCTAGGGGAAACAATGATGTTGGGTTCCCAAATCAAAGCCTATGTGATGCCTACTAGGAAAATGGTCCATTCATTGTATGCAGTGCTTCAGGTCATCCTTGCCACACAATAAAAAGTAACGTATGAGAGATCAAATTTAATTGTAAATGTGAAAGCACTTTAAGTGTAAGAGAGGTGAGGCTAGAGTTATGGCATGTCCTTTTACTGTAGGCAAGTCCGCCCACTTGTGCAACACATTTTGGGCAGTTATCAGGCATCTATTTTCCTATTCAAGTGAATTGGGCGGCATACAAGAAGGGGCAGGATATGTGTAGAGAGACTACTGCCATATTGGCATTACAAACTAACCCCATGCATTTCTATGGAGGATGCTTTGAGTGCTGTGTCAAAGTCCTTTTAGGTAAGTCCTTCCACTCGGCGGCCATATTGTAATGCTCTTTGGGTACTTATCGGGCGTCTATTTCAGCAGAAATGCGTGTGTGCAAGGCTTCATGACGCCAAGCAGCGAGATCACAACACATGATTGGCACAATGTATTCACATGTCATTCACACTCTCAAAGTCTCTGGCTGAGTCTCCTCATTAGAAAGTCTCTGATTATGGGCCCTTGTATGTAAAAATCTTTACATGCGCACCACCACCCTTTATGCTCAGGCAGCCAGTCAGAGAGTGTTTTTGTGATCTTCCATACGCTGCTGTCCTGCTCTGAGCTAAAGCATCCAGAAGAAGAGTGCAGACCAGAGCCCAGCTGAGAGGCAGTAGGAGCAAAAACTGTTCTGGTTTTGGTGGCATATTTTTGTGGTTGGTGGCCAAGGATGTCAGGCAAGCAAGAAATGTCACTGCCTCGCTCATCTTGCAAATCATTTGGTCTTTGCTGAACAGGAAGTTTGCACCTGCAGGCTGTTTAGTCAAGGATGAATAGAGTAACAGGAAACATCATCCTGTCTGTCTCATTTCAGCAGAGAATGACATGTTTATATATATATATAATATATATATATAATATATATATATATATATATATATATATATATATAAACATATAATGACATGTTTATATATATATATATATATTTTTATATATTTTTATAATTTTGCCATTCATCTGTTTTACACAGCTTTCCAACGGATATGTGAAGTAATTCTGAAAGTAAATATTTGTGTGTGTCCTTGCTATAGCTTCTCAACACATTTCATTACTTGCTTTCACTGGTTGAACTTGACACACAATAGCTTACAGTGGAGTTTCCATCTACACATGCACTGACAACTCTCTTTGAAAATGCCAACTACAGGCTGCAAGCATTCAGTGATGAGGAGGGAGGAGACAGTGGGTCTGTTTGAAACAGAGGACAGCTGCCTACTGTTTTTTCGGTTTCGAACCGCACTTGCTGCCTCGCTCAGTTAGATATTTAAAAAGGCAGCAACTTTACCCGTTTCGAACACACCCAGTGTCTTTACTTCTGTGGCTGAGGGAAGACAACCCCACATTCTGATAAAGTTAACAGAAATGAGTATAGCTATCCCCAGTAATAAACAGTATTGCACTGTGGTAAACTGCATCTAGTGACTTCAGTGTGGATGGGGCTGCATGTATACACAACAGCACCATGATGTAGGACTGGTATGGTGCTTCTTTTATGGAGAAACAAGTCCTGATTCTGTATGGTTGTAGTCACTCTAGATAGGTTTAGTTGCTTTTTAAAAATGTAACTGAAGAAACAGTCTGTGTGGTTTCTTTGCATTTCATTCGCAGGAAGTTTGGACCGCAGGCTGTTATGGCAACCACATAGAGTAACAGGAAACACTACTACATCCTGTCTCATTTCAGCAGAGAATTTACCATTTAAGATATAAAATCATATATTTCTCTCAGTTCTCAGTTCTCTCAGTTTACTTGTCTTGTCATGGGGTTTGGTGAAGTAATTCTTTGTGTGTCCTAGTAAGAGTAATATAAATCAAGAGTCAAATGCAAATGTCTAGATAAGCTTTACTTTTGGTGTGGGTTCAAAATGGTAAACTATTCAGTGGACTTTTAGGTACGTTTAGGGAGTTTAAATGCTTGTTTAGTCTCATGTTTACTCTCAGACCTTGAATTTCCCCTTGGGGATCAATAAAGTATCTATCTAGAATATATATCTTATCTATCTATCTATCTAATAGCCTACAGCTTAATTAGTATAGTATAGTATATATATATATAATTTCCTGTGAGGGAAATTTGGTCTCTGCATTTATCCCAATCTGTGAATTAGTAAAACACACTCAGCACACAGTGAACACACACTAATCCCGGCGCAGTGAGCTGCCTGCAACAACAGCGGTGCTCGGGGAGCAGTGAGGGGTTAGGTGCTTTGCTCAAGGGCACTTCAGCCGTGCCTACTGGTCGGGGTTCGAACCAGCAACCCTCCGGTTACAGGTCGGAAGTGCTAACCAGTAGGCCACGGCTGCCCCGCTAATTGTCAGTGCAGGTTAGCTAGCTGCATCTCCATTGAATTTCAGCATAATATTTTCAGTGCAGCATGTCATGGTAGCCCTATTCTAACTTTATTGTATTTAAACATTAACTTTCTCACCTTCTCTTCTGTTTGTCTGGCTTCTGTTAACTTTGTTTGCTGCAGCCTTTGTTCAGGTCAGGTGAATGAAGAATTCAGAAAGACGTCCATTTGTTATTATTATTTTAGACAATGGATTTGTGGATATTAGAGTTTATGTGAGCTGCACGAGACACTGCATAGCGTTTGTTAAAGGGACACCAGGCAAGCCTGATGCTTTTTCTCTACGAAACTCCCCCTCGCTCGGTCTGAAGCTCTTTTCCCTTTATTTGCATCTTCCGTCAAGGGTTTTCGCTGCTTCTTCGCCGGCTCTGCCATTATACACACGTTTGCAACAATCGCTAGCGTTTCGTTCTGTGCTGTAAACTGATCCTGCTTCAGTCAGCGGGTACGATACACTGAACTTGCAAGCGGGATATTCTTCCTACAGGCAGTAGGGGCGGGCGAGAGAGTCTTCATTCGCCCTGTAATGAGTCATTTAACCATATACCGACTTACGAAGAGGAATAATTAACACAAAAACGTTGCCTGGTGTCCCTTTAAGTAGTTAAGGACACTGTGATAGATTCGTATATCTGCAACTGCGTGTCAAGTGACGGTGCGTTGATGCAAGGATAATTGTGGGACGGCATGAAGGTTATCACTGGCCTGAAGAAGAACAGCAGCTCTGTGGAGGGGGGCCTGGACAGGGCGAACCAGTTGAACCACTTCTACAACAGGTTTGACTACCCTGCTCCAGCTCCAATGGGAGTGGTCTGTCCACCATCCCCCACCCCCACACCCCCTCAATACCAGTGCAACACTCACCTCCATCATCACAGGCTATCGTAACCCCACCATCACTGGATTTTGCACCCCTCCCCCACATGGCGATCACGAACAATGAGGTGACAACGACCTCAGTCAACAGCCATCAGACACACAGATCCCAGATGCACCCCTCCCCCTCCCCTCCCCTTACACCCCTCACCATTACAACAGATCAAGTGACAGTCCAACTTAAGAAATTGCGCAGCAATAAAGCAGCTGGGCCTGACAGACTGTGCCCAAGGCTACTCAAGGCCTGTGCTGCTGAACTGGGGGAGCCACTGAAGCACATCTTCAATTTAAGCCTACGCCTTGGACAAGTTCCAACACTGTGGAAGACATCATGTCTCACCCCTGTCCCTAAGAAGCCACACCCTAGTGAGCTTAATGACTACAGACCTGTCGCTCTTACATCACATGTGATGAAGACAATGGAACGATTGGTCTTAGGTATTCTCAGACCACAGGTACGCCATGCACTAGACCCGTTACAGTTTGCTTACCAGGAGAAAGTGGGCGTGGACGATGCCATCACTTATCTTCTACACAGGACACATTCCCACCTGGACAAGGGGAAAAGTGCTGTGAGAATCATGTTCTTTGATTTCTCAAGTGCTTTTAACACCATCCAGCCCCTCAGATTGGGGAGACAAGCTTTTGCAGATGGGTGTGGACGCTCACCTGGTAACCTGGATTACAGATTACCTGACCCGGCGACCACAGTTCGTCAGACTGAAGAACTGTCTCTCTGACACTGTGATCTGCAGCACCGGAGCGCCACAGGGAACTGTGCTCTCTCCAGTCCTGTTCACCCTGTACACATCTGACTTCTGCTACAACACCGAGTCATGCCACATGCAGAAGTTTTCTGATGATACTGCAATTGTGGGGTGTATCAGGAACGGGCAGGAGGAGGAGTACAGGAGCCTGGTGGAGGACTTTGTGCAATGGTGCAAACTCAATCATCTTCAACTTAACACTTCAAAGACCAAGGAGATGGTGGTGGATTTCCGCAGGTCTAAGCCCACACTGCTACCAGTCAACATTGATGGGGTCAATGTGGAGGTGGTTAGCACCTACAAGTATCTGGGTCTCCACCTGGACAATAAACCGGACTGGTCAGCCAACACTGATGCACTCTACAAGAAAGGGCAGAGCAGGCTGTACTTCCTGAGGAGGCTGCGGTCCTTCAATGTGTGCAGTAAGCTCCTCAGGAGTTCTACCAGTCTGTTGTTGCCAGCATCCTCTTCTATGCAGTAGTATGTTGGGGAGGAAGCACAAGGAAGAAGGATATGGGGCGAATTGACAGGCTGGTAAGGAAAGCTGGCTCTGTAGTGGGAGCTGAACTGGAGGGCATCACTTCACTATCTGACAAAAGGACCCTGAACAAATTGATCAACATGGGCAACTTGGACAATGAGTGTCATCCACTCCACAGCACTATTGTTAAGCAGAAGAGCCTGATCAGCTGGAGACTTCGCTCACTGCCTTGCACAACTGACAGACTGAGACAGTCATTTGTCCCCAGGGCCATTGAACTGTTCAATGCCTCACTTAAGGGAAGAGGAGAGATAGACTTCTCTGCATAGTCTGTCTGCCTCTTCATCCCCTCCATGTTTGGTACTGTCTGTCCACTAGCCACTTGTACCACTGTCTTTATGCCTCACTGTTTGCGTGCTATATTAGCACATTAGCACATATGCCCCCCCCCCTCCATGCCACAGCCGAACTGTGGCCACACTTATACATTTCTTAAATAGTTAAATATATAGATATATAGACTTTACTTTACTTTATTTCTGCATTGTTGCACTGTTGGACTTAATCATTTGCACTATCACCATGACCACTATCACCATTGCACTACCACCATGACACTCATTCACACAGAGCACCTTAGAGCACCTTACCATACCTTACTATGCACAGAGAATCTCAGGCTCAGTCCCTGCCTCAGTCATTGCAAGCACACGTTTTAAATACCTTGGTGGCCACATTACTGAAGACTTAACATGGACTGTTAACACTCAATATGTTCTGAAGAAGTCCAGACAACGACTTCCTTCGTCAGCTAAGGAAATTCAAAGTTTCTACATCCATCATGAAGGCCTTCAACACTTCAGCGGTTGAGAGTGTTCTAACTGGTAGCATCATCACCTGGTATGGGAACTCCACAGTTAGACATTGTAGTACTCTGCAGAGAGTAGTGCACTCAGCTGAACGTACTATAAGAACTCAACTCCCTGCTCTACAAGATACAGTATCTATTCCAGAAGAGTACTCTTAAGAGCCCAAAAGATCCTGAAGGACTCTTCTCATCCTAACAATGGATTATTCCTACCGCTGAAATCAAGAAGACGCCTATGTAGTCACAAAGCCAGAACTGAGAGACTCAGGAGAAGTTTTTATCCCCAGGCCATCCGAACTCTGAACTCACACTATACAGACTATACTGTCTTCAGCTCAAGAGATTCCACTCTTACTTCATACTGTAAGTGTCAATAAGTAATAGGGTAGGGCAATGTCCCATAAATTGGCATTTGACGATGTGTACAGTAAACATCGTGATGGACGGGGGGGGGGGGGGGGGTGTAGCAAACACCAATTAATTACCATATGTCTGTACAGAAATACATTTATCATTTTCTAAATAAAAAATATGTTATTTAGGCTATACGGCCTGATGAACATGGACAGCTAAGAGAGACATACTAACCAGGCTACCGAGGTTGTGTGGAAGATCTGCTCCAAGAAAATCGTCGTGAAAGACGGATAGACAATCAATCTGAACACTTGCGTGTGCACCAACCAGCGGAACATCACACATTGCCAGCCTTCGCTGGGCCTAGCAAAAAAGCTACTTAAGACTACTATCGTGGTCACTCATTTAAAAACTTCAGAAGTACGCTATGCAGCATCCCACGTCATCAGGCTACCGTCTATGTTGACTATGAAGGCGGCGGCAAGTGAAAGTAAAGGGCTGCGATCGCGCAGTACAGGCAAAGTAAAAAAAAACTTTTACAAACAACAAATCCCGATTAACACTCCGCTGCTGTCTGGGACTTTTGCTAAATGCATGAAATACAAGCCTTACAGTGAAAGACTTATGATCGTATAATTAGCGGAAAAAAAATGTTTATTTTAACACAGGAGAAGGACACATTTTGCGCTCGCTGTAGCCTCGCAAAAAATATTTGAGCGCTAGAATGTCCTAGTCGTTGCCTAACAATAATAATTCAATAGGACTATTTACTGCTAAAACATTAGGCTACATATTTTACGTCCAATGTAGGCTATAGGCCTGCGAGACATTAAGGCCTACGCTACAAAAAGACAATTACACATTCATGTCACAGTCAGGAATTATTTGAATAAGATGGTAGACCAGGGGTCTCAAACACCCGGCCCGCGTCCTGCGCAATTCCGGCCCGCGACGTATGTCAAAATAATAATGTAATCCGGCCCTTGAGACTATTTTTAATTGCGACAAACAACGATACTGATTAAAGTAGACGATAGATCCAAGTATGGTGACATCTCAATTGTAGCCTACTCTGCTCCACTATGTGCTAGACATCCAGAGCTTGATTAAAACCCAAAATCGCTGCGCAAAGTTTCCAGAAATACTTGTAGGCCTATTACACGCGAGAAACACAAAGACGTGCATTTGTAATGACGCGGAAGCGATGCAGGCCATAGTTTTGCACAAATTGAAGCAGAAATAGGCCTACACCTAATGTTGAAAAACGTTCACGTGTGATGAAGTCTTAGGTATAGGCTATGTTATTCACCTATTCTTATTCTGAAGGAGAATATCCTTTTGTATATTATGATCGATCGTCTATTGACAGTGATAGTCACAGTGCGTCTGTGAATGGAGGTGCGTCTTTGCGTGTATACGACGGTGTCCACTAAGCATACCATGCTTATTTCGACCCTCTGCCCAACATAGCTTGGAGGTTGCAGTGGTAATCGTGGTCTCAGAATGGACGTGGTACAGACAGCAGGGCTAGTAAAAACAGGGCTCTAAAGAACTACAAAGTCACCCGCAATATGATGCTTAACTTCTGGGTACTCAGATTACCCGCGATAGGAACTGATTTGACCAGAATACTTTATTGTAGGCCTTGTGGTTTAGTAATACATCACTAAACCATATACATCTTAGGTGTTTTCCTGTTCATTTGTTATGTGGGTAATATGAAAAAAAGGAAAAAACCTGCTCAAATATGTTCATCCAGTATTTACTGAAAGGTGCATAATTTGAGGTGCTTGCCATCCAGTGATGGGTACATTTACCCCCTTCATAAACTTTTGTTTATACTCAAATATTTTTATATTTACAGTAGGACTTTATCTCTGACCACTTTCAAGCCATGGCCTTTTGCCAAATCCAATGGTGTTGCTTTCTTAACCCTGACGCCTAGTTTGACTAGTTTGTTTTATAATTTGTATTAATATTTATTTTATCATTATTTTATTTATAAGCTAAGGTTGCTAGCACAGGTGTCTAAAACTAGATAAAAACACTTGCACTTTCTGTTTGCAGTTTTGTGTGGTATTTGAAAAAAAGAACATTGCATTTACAGAAATAGCCGGCCCTCCAATCAGATGACGTTGGCAGAAGTGGCCCCCAGCTCATTTGAGTTTGAGACCCCTGTGGTAGACTAATAAGTCTTTTATTTTACAAGAAGGTAGACTAATACGTGATAACTGTTTGGCTGACAGCCTTTAAAGTAGGCTCAATTTCATTTCCAGGGAAAGGTTTTTTATGTGTTAGCCTGTTACAGCAGGAATTAGTGACTGGCATGTGGGTGCGTGGCATCACGATGGTTGCTTCCCATCGTGGTGATGCCAACCCATCAGGCGTACATTTGGGCAGGTGGGGCAAACCTATCAAAGATTAGACTCCTCCACTAGAAAAGATAGATCCATAAACTAGATTCTAAATAAATGTTGTTTGTACATTCACTCAGTGAGATAAGTATGTATTCCTTTAATGTTTCTAAGTTGTAAACAAAATGTTAAAGAGCTTCCCCTTGCTTGTAGAGCTCTCTTTGCTCACCTCCACTGCAATTGCTGTACAGTAACATTACATTTTACGTGGGGCAGCGGATGTCTCTGCCCAGAAATTCCACAGCACCACACAGTTTTTTCCTATGTAAATCTGTCGGCCAGGGGCTCATTTCTAGAAACTCTGTCGTTTTTGGATTTGGTGTTTCTAGAAAGGGTAGCTCGAACTCTCAATCGCAAACAAGGACGCAAAGTTTGGTCGTTTGAACCACTGCCCTGGAGTGCGTTTCCCAAAAGCATCGTTGCTAACTATGGTAGCAACTAACATGGTTGCAACTATGTAAGTACGACACAACTGTTCCCCAAAACGATAGTGTGAACTATGGTGGTGGAACTTACATAGTACGATGCATCGTGACACTGCGTCAGTGTTTCCCAAAACCATGGTAGCAACTAACGTTCGCAACCACTATCGTAAAGTTGTGTAGTTACAGCTACACCTCTCGACCTGTAGTATGTAGTAAGAACCATAATAGACGACGTAACCCTGATGACGGAACACGCAGAGGACAGATGGATGAGAGGTAGCCATTAAACGATCCCATAACATTGCTGTGGGATACCATACCATAGCATTGCTGAAAGCTACAATTGCACATAACTGGACAACGTTATGTGGTACAGTGGAAAGTGAAGTGTTGTGTAGTTAGCCCACAACAGAGCGGCCTGTGGTGAAGTGCTATGGTGACCGCAATCATCTGTGTTGTTATTATTCGTGAATTTACATGTAGCCTAATGCTAATGTGTCAGCACAGATTCTTTTGAACACCCGTTAAGTTAAGTTATCTGGTGATAAAGCATTTGAATGCCAACGGTATTGTTTTGTGAGGCTAGCATTGTAATTGTTATAAAAGGATAACGTTACATTGTAGTCGTATGTTAGTGTGTTTGGATGAAGCATCTGCTAATCATACACATAGCTAACGGTATATGGACTCTACAGCCCATTATGATGTAGTGAAGTGACTGTGCTGTGGCAGAGACTAGCGTGTGTGCTTTACATGAGAGAGGTCAGGGGTTCAAGACTGAGTCAATGGGTGTGAGGTGAGTATGCCTGTGGAGTGGGGTTTGTGTTGTATCTTGTCTGATCACAAGCTATGTTTAGCGGGTGTATAAGTTAGGCTACTCTCAGTTATTATATGATCTTGATATTTGAACACATGAATTACGCTGAATTATGTTGGTACAATGACAGAATGCTGCTGTGAAGTTGAGTAGCCTCTCGCTTGGAGAACTTTAAGACCTCTGGGACTTAAGTGAGCATGCAGAGTGCTGTGGTCAGTGTCAAAATGTGACATGATTTTCACTGATTTAACTTGTCCTTCATGGCCCAGGTATGGGTAGGCCTGTCATGGGAGGCGGAAAAATGGTAAGTTGCCTTTGCTTTGTGACCTTTCAATCTGTGTATGTATTTTGATGTCATGGCTCATAGGGAACATGTGTGTGTGTGGGAGGGATCATGGGGAGAAAGTGATGGTGGGAAAGTTAAGTACATTTACCCCCTCACCCCCACCAAACTAAAAGAAATGTAAAAAACATAAACAAAAGAGGAAAAAACAGGTAATGTGGCAGGGAATTGTGGGGTTTGGGTGTTTAGGCCAAACATATGTGCAACTAATTCCCAGTGTGCTTCCAGGCCAGCAGGAAGGTGTGCAGCAGCCACTGGAATGACCTCTTCCACCTCCTCCACTAACAGCTCCTCATCAGCCGGCAGTGGGATGTGATCCTGAAGGGCCATGTTGCAGAAGCGCCGCCACCAAAACTACACTGCACGCCCAGGCCACCAGCGGATTTGCTCACACACACCTTTCCACATGCCCAGGGCCCTCTCCACAACAACGCTGGTCCATATATGGGTTGTTGTACCCGCACAAGATCTGCCTCGCTGTTGGGCTCCTAGATGGAGCAGTTGACATGCTTGTATTATCATAGGGGGTTGATGGAATAAAGTAGGTCTTGAAATGTCAGTGCACTCAGGGAATATAGACATGCATTTGAACAGTATAGACTTTGCTACTATCTCAGCAGCAGAAGGCAACAACATGAGCAGCACCTACAGTAACACTGTCTGTGTGTGTGTGTGTGTGTGAGAGTGTGAGTGTGTGTGTGTGTGTGTGTGTGTGTGTGTGTGTGTGTGTGTGGCGCAGATCCTTCAACCATTTGAGCATTGAAACATTTGTGCTATGTGAACTGTCATTTTGTGGTTGTGATTCAACACACAACTTCATAACTACAATGGATGAAAAGTCATGGTAAAAAAACTATCTGTGCATTTAAAATATCATGAAATACTTGTGTGTGGTAACAGTATTCAATTTTCAGTGTCACAGTGAAAACACATAACAAGGGCAACATTGGAAAAATGCTGCATAAAGGCATGAAAAACTTCCAGTGAAATGAAGGGCAATCATAAAGTAAAGTATTCATTTATATAGCGCTTTTAGAACAGAGTGAAACTCAAAGCACTTACATAACAACATGTTCAACATTGTTCATATTACATATCCATATTTATTCTGCTCTTACTGTAAGGTAACTGCTAAGATACTGCACATATGGATATTTCATTTATATTACTCTAAACCATCTTCTGCAAACCAACTGTATACTACTGTCCACACTGCACTATATGTCTTGTCCTGTCTATGCACCAGTCTATACTTTATATATCACATTGCACTTTTCTGCCTTTTTGGCACTTCTGGTTAGATGCAAACTGTATTTGGTTGTATTTGTACTTGTGCTCTGCACAATGACAATAAAGTTGAATCTAATCTAACCATGCCAATTTTGATAGAACATAATATACATTTATCCTAAGCCTAGGCTAGTAAGCATATGGTCTCCAATCAGTAGTTAAAACTAGGACTACAGGTTCAAAGTCAAAGTCAAAGTCAAAGTCAGCTTTATTGTCAATTTCTTCACATGTTCCAGACATACAAAGAGATCGAAATTACGTTTCTCACTATCCCACGGTGAAGACAAGACATATTTTACCAATTTAAGTCCACAGACAAACATAACATTCAGGTAAACAAAAAAGTAAGTAAATAAGTAAATAAGAGGGCACATATAATAATGAAAAAATAAGAGCAGCAAAATTTGGATGAAATTGTGCATAGACAGTCAATAAAATGCTAGTGCAAAGTCAGGCCAATAAGAGGCTTGGGTAGTTCTGTTTGACCTAAGTAATAAAGAAAGTGGCATAGTGGTGCAAGTTATGTAAGAGCAGCAGAAGTGTTGTGTTTTCAGGACAACAACACCAAGTTGTAAAAGTGTACAAGTGTGCAAGGTTCAAATGTTCAAGTGTGCAAGTGGAGAGTGCAGGCCATTGTGGGTCCAATGTCCAGGATGTTATGTAGCTGAGGGTGGAGGGGAGAGGAGGGAGAGAGTTCAGCATCCTTACAGCTTGGTGTATGAAGCTGTTGGTGAGTCTGGTAGTCGCGGGAGCGCGAGGCTTCTGTACCTCTTCCCAGAGGGCAGTAGATCAAACAGATTGTGAGCGGGTGACTTGCATCACTCACAATTTTGGTCGCCTTGCGGGTGAGGTGGGTGGTGTAAATGTCCTTCAGGGAGGGGAGTGAAGCACCAATGATCCTTCCAGCTGTGTTCACTATGCTGCAGGGCTTTCCTGTTGTATTCAGTGCAGCTTCCTTCCCACACAGCGATACAGCTGGAGAGGATGCTCTCAATGGTGCCTCGGTAGAATGTGGTCATGATGGCTGGTGGAGCACTTGCTCGCCTGAGTTTCCTCGCAGGAAGTACAGGCTGGCGCTGAGCTCCCTCTTCGCCAGTGATGCGGTGTTGGTGGTCCAGGAGAGGTCTTCACTGATGTGCACCCCAGGAATTTGGTGCTGCTCGGGCTCTCTCCACCACAGCACCGTCGATGGTCAGTGGCAGGTGTTGGGTGTGACCTCTCCGAAGTCAACAACAATCTCTTTGGTCTTGCTGACGCTCAGCAGGAGGTTGTTGTCCCTGCACCACGTGGTCAGATGGTCGACCTCCAACCTGTATTGAGTCTCGTCGCCCTTGGTGATGAGACCCACCAGTTATTGTGTCGCCAGCAAATTTCACTATGTGATTGTTGCTGTAGGTTGCAGTGCAGTCATCGTCAGCAGGGTGAAGAGCAGTGGACTGAGCACGCAGCCTTGGGGCCCCTGTGCTCAGTGTGATGCTGCTTGAGGTATTGTTGCCAACCCATTACTACTTGGGGCCTCTGACAGAGGAAGTCCAGTAGCCAGTTGCAGAGGTAGGTACTGAGTCCCAGTTTGTCAAGTTTGCAGATGAGTTGTTGTGGTATTATGGTGTTGAATGCAGAACTGAAGTCTATAAACAGCAATCTCACATATGAGTCTCTTTTTTCCAGGTGGGTGAGGGCTGGGTGGAGGGCAGAGCAGATTGCATCCTCTGTAGACCGCTTGGCTCGGTATGCAAACTGGAAGGGGTCCAGGGTGGGGGAGAATGGCTTTGATATGTGACATGACAAGCCGCTCAAAGCACTTCATGATGATGGGTGTCAGTGCCACAGGGCGGTAGTCATTGAAGCAGGATGGAGCAGTTTTCTTGGCACAGGTATGATGGTGGCAGCTTTGAAACATGATGGGACGATGGCTTGCTTCAGGGAAGTGTTAAAGATGTCTGTGAAGACATCCTTAAGCTCCCTGGCAGTCCTTCAGCGCCGCGACCTGGGATGTTGTCTGGACCTGTTGCCTTACGGGTGTTGATAGCAGCAAGTGTCCTCTTCACGCTGTCGGCAGAGAGGCACAGGGGCTGCTCATGTAGAGGGGATGGGTCTTCTGTGGGCAGGTGCTGTTTTGTGCTTCAAAGCGAGCAAAGAAGCGGTTCAGGTTGTTGAGCAGAGGGATGTTGCTCTCACAGCTCTGTGGCGTGGGCTTGTAGTCCCGTGGGGGGCCTGGAATGCCCTGCCATAGGCTTTTTATGCGTTCCTGCTGTCTTTGAAGTGGGTGGTTATCTTGTGAGTGTATTCCTTTTGCTTCCTTGATGCCACGGGACAGGTTGGCTCTCGCTGTTTTCATGCCAGCTTCATCCCCAGCTCTGTAGGCTTTGTCTCTGGCCCTCAGCAGCCTGAGGACATCCCCTGTCAGCCATGGTTTCCAGTTAGCCCGAAAGTGATGATGTCTTTTGTGTGGGTCACATCATCGATGCACTTGGTGATGTAAGAGGTTACAGTGTCTGTATACTCCTCTATGTCTGTCCGGGTTGTTGTAAGTGGCTGCCTGCTTAAACATTTCCCAGTCTGTTGTGTCAAAGCAGTCTTGAAGAGCATCGGAGGCTCCCTCAGGCCACACTTTTACCTGCTTACTTAACCCGGTTTGTTCGCTTACCCTTTGTCTGTGGCGGGCATTAGCATAACAGTGATATGGTCTGAAAGTCCAATGGGGGGAGGGTGGCTTTGTATGCTCCTTTGTGTGTAGTGTAGGCCAGGTCCAGGATGTTATCTCCTCTTGTTGGAAAATCAACATGCTGGTGTAGCTTTGGAAGTACAGTTTTTAGATCAGCATGGTTAAAATCTCCAGTGAAGATGGTGAAACCGCCTGGGTGTGCCGTCTGTTGTTCACTGACAGCCTGGTACAGTTCACTAAGAGCCGGCGTTCTTATCGCTGTTGTTGTTGGTAGGCGGGATGTATACTGCGACTAGCAGAATCGCAGTAATTTCCCTTGGCAGGTAAAAGGGACGGCACTTTATGATCATAAACTCTGCCAGTGGTGAGCAGTGTTTGCATACTACTACAGTGTCCCGCACCATTCGTCACGGATGTAAACACAGATTCCTCCTCCTCGTGATTTTTACCTCCCTTTACAATGGCCCTGTCTGCTCGATAGCATGCTAGGTGCTCCAGTTGTACAGCAGAGTCCGAATGTTGTCATTTAACCAAGTCTCAGTGAAGACGAGCACACAGCAGTTACTTACTGTCCGGTTCGTTGATCTCAGCAGTCGATATGATCCATTTTGTTGTCCAGTGATTGACATTTGCCAGAGGTTCCAAGATTCCAACACCATTGTTAATTGATCATTATCGAGGGCTCGAACCTACAACTACAAGATCCGAAATGCAGAGGTCTATCCTTTGACGCCACCTTGTCACGCTACAACAAAAAAATAAATAGTATTTAATAGGCTATTGGTGTGTTTCATTAAATGTGTAACTTATTTGTTCACATTTTAGCCTTTTATGCTTCACTGATTAGGCTAATTAGTAGGCTACGTTCAATAGACTGTGACGTTATTATTAAAATTATCCTTATTATGCCTATTATTATTATTAATAGCCTTATATATTTTTTTTAAAAGCATACATAGCCTAGGGTCTATTGAAATTACTGCCTATTGTTGTAATAAGTATTATCATTATTATTATTATTATTATTATTATTATTGATATTATAACTGATGGGCCCAGGAAATGTCATGCAATGTCAAATTTCATTACTTTTACGTGACTTAATGCGTTCGGCTCTAACCGACAGAGCCCGACATTCTCCGAACACATCTGCAACCATTGTAGTCTGAACTATGTTGGTTGAAACCAACATGGTTCAAACTAACAAAGTACTATGTAAGTACGACGGTTTTGGGAAACAGTCGTAACTTACATGTTGGTTAGTTGAACGATGCATCGTACGTAGTAAAAAGCTAACCTCCGTAGTTGTACGGGAAATGCACCCTGGGCAGTCGCACTTGTGTCGTTCCTTGGTAAATCCAGTTGGTGTCCGGAGCGTCTAACCAAAAATCACAACTGACCAAAAATTACAAAATGGATGTTTATCTCGAGACTCAATGATTCAGGGGTGCAGGAGATATTTGAAAGTGAGGGGGACCAAATTGTGAACACAAACCCATAGTGAGATCAGATATCCAGATATCGGATCGCCACCTCTGGCCCACTTTCGACCATCATATTTTAAACTTGCCAGAATATTAAGATAATATCATTGATAGTTTTCAAAATATTTTGTTGATAAAAATGGTCAACGCTGTGAGTCTGAGATGAGCACAGCGCCAGATCTGCCCTCAGACCAGCTTCCTGATATGTGCAGTTCTACTTTTACTTATTTTTTTAGATTTATTTCACATTACTTGGGCCAATGGTTGAATACTCTAAAAGCAACATGGGATGTTGATATTTTATGAAGCCATGAATGAACAAAAGTCCATCATGCCTATGGTCCAAACATGCCCGGTGGGCCGGTCCACATGTGGGCCTATGGTCCAAAAATGCTCGGTGGGCCGGTCCACATGTGGGCCTATGATCCAAACATGCCCGGTGGGCCGGTCCACATGTGGGCCGGTGACCTCCGAGATTTTTATTTATTTATTTATCTTTTATTTTATTGAAGTTATTTAGCCTATTTGCGGCCCGTCATGTACAGTAGGCCTAGGCAGTTGCATCCATTTGGCTTGGGGGGTGACAGGTCAATCATTTTGGCCTCTTCATGACAGGTTCAGTGTGCGCCCCCCTGCCCCCTCAAGTGGATTTGTCCAAGCAGCTGCTAGGTTTGTGGGGAAATAACCTACGAGTGCATGGTAGCCTAGACTATATATAAGTGCCCTCCGCTGGCTGGTGGTGTTCACATCATCGCAGTTTAACCGTAAACAGCAATCAGAGGTGTCTAGTTGTATTACATAAATAGGATATATTGTTTTTAGTAGACGTTGCACGCGCTACCAAGAGCTTCCATTTACTGCACCATGTAGGCTACTGTAGTGCGGTTTGTCTGTCAACATAAAAAAAACTACGGGTAGCCTACAATTTTTGCACAACATGGTGGAAAAGTGTAGCACAGGTTAAAGAAAACCCATTCATTTTTGGAGCTGATCCTACTCAAAAGGAACTTCAAAGTGTTTCCCATATAGTAGCCTTTTATCTCACAACGACAGTGAAAGTGTCACTCCAGTGGTAGGCCGGTCCAGGAGGAAAGGTCGAATTTTGTTCCCAGTCCGACCCTGATTCAGGCTGAAGATCAGCACCCTCATCATATGTGGGAGAAAAGTTTTTCAACCTGTGCACTTTTCTATATTCTGCAGCAGTAGGCTTTGAACGTCTCATTCATAGCTGTTATTTAACCAGCTGAATCACTGAAAATGAATTACTTGCTGCTCGCGCATAAACTGTCTATGCCATTATTGGACAATCAATGTGTTTTCAATGTTGTAGCCTATAGCTCGCCACGCTGTGGCGCCCCTGGTAGTTTGTTATTCTGCTTCGCCCGCGGAAGAAACAGTTTTAAAAAAAGAAAAGTGATTTCAAAAAGTAAATAAATAAATAAAATAAATAAAAGCATAACCAGAAATAATTCAAAAAAGAAACACAAGAAATGCATTAAAATTAATATCATTTTAAAAAACAGATAAAAATCAAATCATAACTTTAAAATTGAAAATTAAATTGAATCAAGGATTTGGAGGAACCCCTAATTAATCTATTTCTAGACTGTCCCTCTATGTGTGTCTAAAACGTATGTTTTTCATTTGTTGTAAAAATGTGTGGATTCCTTGAATAAATGTGTTTGTCCTTGTTTCAATCCAGAGACCGGACTGCAAGGACACTACAAGCGCCACCATGTCAATGGGAGTAAGATAAGCACAGGTGTACAGATAAACCAAAATGCTGTCTGTTTCATTACGTCATTACACAACCAAAGAGTGGAAACATAAGCTGTAACTGAAAATGAGTTTATTGTACAGAGATAAAAGGACAATTAGCATAATTACAAACAAAACAAAGCCAAACAAGGGGAAACCAAGGGGTGGGAGGGACTGACTGACTGACTGACACCAAAGTACCCTTATACAGAACTGAATTTGTAGTGTAGAACTTCTATTCAAGTCATATTTCTGGGACTTTCTGGGATACTTATATCTATTTTTTATTCACTCGTTTAAATGTTCATAGAGTTCAGAAAGTTCTCATCAGGTGATTTCAGATGTTTTTGCCATGGGCGGATTATGAACTTTTGGGCCCCTGGGCCCAGATGTATTAAGGGCCCCCCACTAATTGTCGTACATGTGGGAGGGGGGGTTTGGGGGTCCTCCCCCAGAAATGTTTTAATTTGTTTGATGTGATCTCCTGTATTCTGGTGCATTTTGGGGATGGCCTATACTAAATTCAAACAGATTCATAGCCTACATCCTGATTTGTTGATATTGAGGCAATGATTCCATGTAAAGGCTTGGGCTTCAGGGCCCCCTGACCCCTTGGGCCCCTGGGCCTGGGCCCGGTAGGCCCGTGCAGTAATCCATCCCTGGTTTTTGTCAGCACTTCATAAAACTCTCATAGTTTGAGAACTTTAAATTATTTGTAGGATATTGCTTGTTTACAACTTGAGCTGTGTATGCAAAGACACAGAGTTCAGAGTTCACACATTTTGAATGAAATACTTTTGGGACTCCCTGCTAGGGAGGCCCTCTCTTACAGCCAGGAATAGTGAGCTGGCCCTCGGAAGAAAAGGTTTGGGGACCACTGCTATACACCACGGACATGTTTTGGGGGGCCACTCAAAATGATATGGCGGGCCGTATTCGGCCCGCGGGCCGTAGTTTGGGGACCACTGAAGTAAAGCCTTTTGAGCCTTTCTAAAGTCTAAGCACACCACCTTGTACCACTGAGGTTGAGCTCCCGCCTGCTATGCAGGAGACCCGGGTTTGATTCCCAGACGAACCTAATAATACTGGTCTGATTTAAAACATCACAGGGTGACAGTGACAATTCAGTCCTTTAGAGGTCATTTCAAATTGTGTGTATCGTGAAATAGAGATATTATTTTTTAGACATGTCACCCAGCCCTAGTTCACAAATAGAGGTTTTTGGCATCAATAAACATCAGTAAAATATATCATAAAATAAAGTTATTTTCTGACTTGTGTATGTTTTATATTATAGTGGAAGGCCGTGAGATTTTTTCATAGTAAATAGTGTACTCCTTGAGAAAAAACAGTTTGGGAAGCACTGCTGTAGGATTATACAGTCTATGGGTGGAACCAACAGAATATGGAGAAGGACATTATACAGGGTGCTAAAGTATCTGATATATTTAAAACAAAGATTGGAGAAAAATGTATTAATACATTTTATATCAGTGTAATGTAATCAGGTTATCAGGACTGAGAAAACTAGTATAACACAGTTGTAGAGTAGAAACAATGAGGATGTTTTATTAAACAGAAGGTGACTCCAAACACAAAAGGGCAAATGCAGGAGTAGGTCACATCTCGTTGAAACAAATAACTTGGTGAAAACAAAACACTCAGAAGATCTACAAGAGGCGGTCACAGCAGTCTTTTAACATCTTACAAAAAGTCACAAGGCAATCAGAGGAAATCCATAAACAGAGTCAATAGTCAGGGGGCCTATGTGGTTTCTGTGGGATTGAAATGTTAATTTTTGGAGAGTGGTTGGACTGTCTTTAGAGGTCATTGAACATGGAGAAAAATTATGTCTCCATTTTTTTTACCTGTTTTAACTCTATTTTTGTGAAATTGTATATTTCACTATAATTAACACCATAAATATTGCCTAAATCACTGGCTATGTTGAATAAAATTTACAAAACAGTTATTTTATTATTTTCAACAGTATGATTGTATGTCAGTATTATGATTGTATGTCAAACAATTAGAGATAAGATTAATAACCAATCACCAAATACACAAACTCCATTGCTCAAAATCACTGAATCACAGATGAGACCTCAAACAACATTTAATTCATTTACATATACACAGCATATTAGATCTCACCTCCACAATGTCACCTCCACCTCCAAAAAACCTAGCCTTGTATCGATACTGGTCCTCCTGGACCTCAGCGCTGCCTTTGACAGCATAGACCATGACATACTACTTAGGCTTGAAAATTTGATAGGCATCAAAGACTCAGCACTCGCTTGGTTTAGATCATACCTTCCTAACCGTCAACAATTTGTACAGGTCCATAATAAACCATCTACCCAGATTATGGTAAAATATGGAGTGCCTCAAGGCTCAGTACTGGGGCCCCTGTTGTTTAGCAGATGATACATAACTATACCTCTCCATAAAACCTGATGAATTAACCCCGTTAGCCAAACTTGACACATGTATAAGAGCTATAAAGACATGGATGACGAATAATTTCCTGCTTTTGAACTCAGATAAAACAGAAGTCATGGTTTTAGGTTCAAAAAGATGCAATACAAAAAATGCTAGCAATGCTAACATGTTAACTTTGCTAACTAGCTACAGTGGGTAGGAGTCATAGTTGATGAAAAGTGTTGACATAGTTGATGACAAGTTGTTGATAGACAGCTAGTGAATGTATATAGTTTAAAAGTTTAAAAGTTGAATGTAGATAGTTTCAGTAGACATCTCCATAGAACTTTTTATTTATTATTTTTGATTTCTCCTCCATCTACCCATGTCCTTGATTGCCTAGCCTTTCTGCCCCACCCCCCCACCCCACCCCATCCCCAACACCCCCACAAAAACACACACATTAACATCATCACTGTCATCACCTCACATACATACAGCACACTGCTTGCTACAGTAAGCCTCCTCTACTTGCTGCACACTGCCCCCCCCCTCCCTACATACACAGCACATTGTCTTCAGGATCTTCTCCAACACACATCCTCTACATACTTACAGCACACTGCCCCCACCTACCCACACGCACACACACACACACACACACACACACACAGTCACTGCTACACTCCCCTCCCGCCCACACACACATCTTCATCACTCACATACATCATACATACAGTACTCTGCTTGCAATAGTAAGTCCCTTCACCATACTTGCAGTACATTGCCCCCCTCTCCCCCCTACATACACAGCACATTATTTCATCAGGAAGCTTCTCCAACACACATCCCCAACATACTTACAGCACACACTGTTTATCTTCATCCAATACACAGCACATTGTCTCATGCAGGTACACTGCCCCCCTCCCTCCCCTACATACACAGCACATTATTTCATCAGGAAGCTTCTCCAACACATCCCAACATACTTACAGCACACTGCCCCCCCCCCCTCACCCCACATTGTCTCTTGAGGAAGCTTCTCCAACACACTATTCACATCTCCCCCTACACAGCACACTATCACATCTCCCCTGTCATCCCCCCAACACACACACCAAGACCCCTGGCAGTTGGGTTAGCCCCTTGAGCCGTGGATCTGCCCAAGGTTTCTTCCTTGGTAAGGGAGTTTTTCCTTGCCCCTGTTGCTCTTGGGTGCTCCTTGTTGGTGCTCCTTGTTGGTGCCCCAATTCCAATCCTCCCTCACCTTTCTTATGCAGCCCTTGCCACTTAATCTACTAAACCCCTCTTCTACTGCACTTTTTACCCCCACACTTTGCACAAATAGGCTGACACCAGACATAATTTCACTGCATTTCTTACTTCCAGTAACTATATGCATGTGACAATAAACTTCCTTGTATTCTTGTATCCTTGTATCCTTGTTTAAAAGTTGTTGATAGACAGCTAGTTTAATAGATAGATAGTTTAATGATAGTTTAAAAGTAGACTGTTGAATGTAGTTGAATGTAGTTGAAGTTGAATGTAGAAAGTTCAGTAGTTTAATGGGTTACATTGTTTAACAGTGGATTATTGTAGTGAGGACTTTTATTTTGAAACAGTTTTGGGCAGAGGAAACAGTTGAATAGGATGTGTAGTCTTAACCCTTTAGGCGCCAGAGGTTTTTTTTTTTCGAAACGTTCGATTTTGACATCTTCATTTCAAAAGGCTATATCTTAAAAGTGATCAGAGATAGAGACTTTCTATAAATTAGAGAAATATTAAGGATGACCCAAAGTTTATGTAGAGATTAAATGCTTATATCTAATTTGCATATTATGACGTCATATGGTGGCGGCCATCTTGGATTATAGAATTTTCATGAAAAGTTGCATGTTTAAATGATAAAATGCACTATCCCCAAAATGTCCCTCACCTTCTGTATGCTATATTGCACAATACTGAATGCTCAGGTAAATAGTAAGTATTAAACAAACTGTGTAAATCATTACTAATAAATGGCAGAAACAAACCAAATGCATGTAGCTGGGCTGGGCTTTTGCTGTAGAGATTTTCAATTTTCTACATACAGTAAGCACTCTGATTCCACAGCAAGGCACAGATCAGGAGTGAGATGACGAGACAAGACAAGAGACAATATTAGTATTTTTTTTCTTTTTGTTGAGATTTTTTTGTTTGTTTAGCTGACAAAGACACACACATCACAAGGACATGAACACACAAAAAAAGAACACATAGGCCTAGTGTATGTCCTAAATGGTCAGGGAAATAGGTAGCAAATCAACAGTGTAAATCATTACTAATAAATGGCTGACAATTTTTTTTTTATGTAGCAGGCCTTTTTCTGTAGAGATAATGACTCCCTATCCCTATCCATACAGGGCTGGCATTCCCATCATCTTGTGATAGACTATGCATAGCCTAACATTATTCCCACCACTGACATTGGGCAAACGATTCAATGTTTGTGCTTGGTGTAAGCTAAACTCTCACTTTGTCCAGCTGCATCATTGCAAGGCAGGGACGCATCTGAAGCCTCACTAATCGAATCACCGTCATTTTCTGAAGGCAGATATTCCCCTTCAGAATCAGGGCCCGCGAATAGAAGACCCAACACTTCATTTGGGGTAAACGTTTTTGATGCCAAGATTCTAATTGCTTAATGGCCGTAATATGATGTCATAATCGGCAATGTTAAGTCTATGGGGATTTTTAAAAAGTTTTTCTTTAATAGTTTAAAAAGTATAAAAGTTTCAAAGTTGAAAAGACATAGCAGCTTGGTCCGTTTGAAGACCTACGTTACAAAGTTTGAATGAAGTTTCTAAGTTAAACTGTTCAAGAGAAATTGCGAACGGAAAAAGTGGTAAGCGGAATAATAAGAAGAAGTTGTTGTTGATGTTGTTGCCTTGGAAGAACAGTACAGTCCATTTTCATGCACTGTAATTATAAATCATGTGCTTAAAAACATATTATTTGGATAGGCTTATTTACTATGAACAAACCATTTAGAACTGTGTGAATAAATGATTTACTGATGATAACTTATGTATGAACAAGAAATTACTAATGATGAACAAATCATTAACTAATAGGTAACAAAGGCTTAATAAATGATGAATTGTGTGTAGTTATTATAGAGTGTTACCCATATTTTAGATATAGGCTTATTTATTATGAACAAACCATTTATAACTGTGTGAACACATGCTTTACTGATGATAAATTATGTATGTACAATAAATTACTAATGATAAACAAACCATTAACAAATAAGTAACAAAGGCTTAATAAATGATGAGTTGTTTGTAGTTATTATAAAGTGTTACCAATGTTTTCCATTTATTCCACATAGTTAATCCAATAAAGTTTGGAGTTTTTGTATGATAACTGTGTTAAATGTTATGAAAAGATATAAAAGAATGTGAAACCTGTTTAACCAATGGAAATGTTTTGCAAACATTGACTTCTGTTGCGTTAAGAAGGTGAAGATCAAGATGAAGTGGATCTCAGTTTCATCTAAGCAATCGTGAAAAGCTGTAACAACTAACCTCCAGTTTAAATTGCTTCTCAAAGCATAGCACAAGAGAAGTAAAAAGTACAAATCAGAGCACAAGATATTAAGCTTGAAATATAGTAAAATGTTTATTTCAGATAAATGTGGATTACATATTATTAGTGATGGGCAAATGAAGCTTTGGTGAACCACTAAACCACAGCAGTGTGAAGCTAGCAACACTAATAAAAAAATCCAATATGGCTGCCACATGTAGATTTTTCAACATAAAAGTCCTTACCCAAACCAGTATATGTAACCAAAAATATTGGTTTGCTAAGGACTTTTATGTTGAAAAAATGTATGTAATGGCGACCATTTTACTTTTCAGCTAGTGTCGCTAGGTTCACATTCCTGTGGTTCAGTGGTTCACCAAAGCTTCATTTGCCCATCACTACATATTATTATTGAGAGGCCTAAACTATCTAAGAAGAAAATATTGGAAAGAAGAAGAATAACATGCATCTTGAATTCAATTGATACATAATATACATCCTGAATTCAGTTCTAATTCTAATCAAGTGGTTAATTTCTGGTTACATTTCTATAAGCGGCCAATATACCACCAAAAACAAAATCACTGACAAACACAAATCACTAACAACAACAACAACTTCAGAACAGCCTGCAAGTCCATTTAACTGGGGTATTTATGATGGATTTTTATGTTTTAATTATTTGTTCATTTGTTTGTTTATGTCCCATCTCCGTTTAAGCCCTTGGGGTGCACTAGATAAGTGCTATATAAACACAAATACTTTACTTTACTTGCTTGGTGTTTCATTGAATCAGGCCCACGGCATGCCCAGAAGACTCAATAGTGGTATCTGCCATCCCAAAAGGCATATCATTATTTTGACTGAAAAAGACTAAAAATCCCCTTGACATTTGATTTTGATTATTTTCTGGAGTTAGCTCATCTATGCAAAACTGCATCTTACTTTTTGTAATTTAATCGCTCCATAAATCCAGGTTTAGCCTCCTGTTTTTCTGACTAAGAAGATCAATGTAATTTGGAGTAGCCAAAGGATCTGGACGAAGGGCAATCTCCGACAGGCGTTTCAGGCATTTAGTTACAATGTCCATCATTTGTATAGTTTCCCCTTGCACCTGCATATATTCATCTTCCAGTTTCTGAATGATTTTCTCCTTACTCATCTTCTTCCCCAGTGCTGCTTCATATTTACTCTTCAGTTCCTGATACGTACGCTTCTCTGTTACTACACGTTTTGTTTCCCATCGGTAGGTCATGTTGAAATGCTTATTCCAATGGCATTTTCCTGGACACACTGTGCAGTTATCGTTTTTGATCTCAGCACACCCTCTTTTGTTCTTTTGTTCTTGTCTTTTGGTATCCCACAAGGAAAGTGGCACGTATAGTTACACCCATGGCAGTTGGTGATGAAGGTGCCTGATTTAATAATAATCTTCTCAGATTGATCTACCTCTACTTCATATTCAAAGTCTTTATTCTCCTTCATGTGGGTCTCTTGGTTTTGTATTGCAGCTGTTGTGGTGTTTATTTCCTCCAGTGTTGACAAACCTTTCCGTATCATTGGCTGCAGCCCTCAACAGTTGCCTCAAGGTGCTTGCGCTCCTCGAGAACTTCTTTGGTCAGGGTCAGACTCTGGGGATTCATGGTGGATAGATGAGAGAAGAATTTGTTCATGCTGGCTTTCCCCAATTTCCAGAACATGCGATCAAACTCATTCTCATCACTGCCAGTTCTTGTATTTTTGGCAAAAAGCACAGAGTTGTTGAATTTGAAATGGAGAATAGACTCATCTGGGTTTTTGGCTGTTGGGATGTTGGCAGCTTTGATTGCCTCCAGTACTGGGGGTGATTTGCCATCAGCAAAGGTGACCAGAATAATGATGTTGCTGGCGATGTCCTTCCCAAAAATAGAGAGGATGGCATCAAAGATGTATTTCTGTGTGTGTGTCAGGCGAGCTAATGCAGACTGCACTACAAAACACACTGCATCAATGCTATTGATTCCATCCCTGTCTGAGAAAAACTCTCTCATTCTGTCTGTGATTTCTTTGTCTTGTTTGATTCCTCTGGTGTCCCCAAACCCTGGAGTGTCGATGATGGTGAGAGAATATGGAACTTCTGAATGGAATTCATCTGAGTGGTGAATCTTATAGGCTGTCACCTCAGAGGTCTGACTGCATGCCTGTGTTTGGTTGGTTTCCTCACCTATTAATTTTAATCTATAATTGTCTTCCCACTCGACTCCAAGTATGTAGTTGATCATACCGTTGATGAGGGTGGTCTTGCCAGATCCAGTGGCACCATCAACCATGATGGTTTTGTTTGATGCTTTTGTAGCTGGTGGACTTCCGAAAACCTTTTGGTTGAATTTGTTTTTGAGATTTTCTGGTTTTGTTGGATTCAGTAGGTAGACTGGTGGATCACCTGGGATGAGAGTCTTATCCATTATCTTAGTTTTAATCTTAAATTCTTTTCCATGCTGACTTATTCCAACATCAGCATCTGTGCGCATCCTGATATAGTAGGTTGTCTTCATGTTAAGGTTTTCCAAAGTGTAAGTGTACATCTCCTTCCCAGTGCCTTTGGTCTGCCACTGACTGCTGCTCTCCTCCCTGAACTCAATGATGTACTGCTTTAGTGATTCAAAATGTTGAACAGATGGGTTTCTCCATGTCAGAGTGATGAAGTGTGCACTCACTCTAGTCACTTTTACCTCAGTTGGTGGACCTACTGCCTTCAGGGTCACAGCTCTGCAGACATCACTGCTGACAGCATAGCTGAGTTTACTCACAGCTGTGGCTCTGATCTCATACTCAGTCTCTGGCTTCAGTCCTGATAGAGTTACTGCGTCTTGGTTCTTCTGCACTGGGTGGGATTTCCATTCAGTCTCCTGATTTGTTTTGTATTCAATGATATACTCTTTTAGAGATTCACATGGTTGGTCAGATGGGATGCTCCATTTCAGGGAGATACAGTTCACTGTCACATTAGAGACTTTTAGCTGATTTGGTGGAAAGACTGCTGTGACAGTTACAGCTCTGCAGACATCACTGCTGACAGCATAGCTGAGTTTTCCCACAGCTGTGGCTCTGATCTCATGGACTCAGTCTCTGGCTTCAGTCCTGATAGAGTTACTGCGTCTTGGTTCCTCTGCACTGGGTGGGATTTCCATTCAGTCTTCTGATTCTGTTTCTCTCTGTATTCTACTCGGTACTCTACAGTGGCAGAGTCTGGGTCAGACACCTGAACTCTTATGCTGTCATGTGAAACACCTGTAGTGGATGGAGTGGCAGGTTTTGATGGAGGAACAAAGCGGATTGCATCATCACATCCATCTTCATATATGAAAATACACGCCCCAGGATGACTCTCATCATATTTTGAAGTGACTATGAATTTGGTGTCATCACTGGTGCTCATGTTCTTCAGTTCTCCAAACAGTTTTAATTGTTCCCTCATTCTTACTCTAATATCACTGGAGAGCCACTCTGTGTTTCTAGCCTGTAGATCTGAGGATTCTGCAGAAGTCCTCAACATTCCTGGTGGTTTGAGATTATTTGACAGTTTCAACAGGTAACCATCATGCTGGTCTAAAGAGGTAAATGTAAAGCTCACAACATTTCTGACATCTAAATCAGACCATTTGTGATCAATGTTTGCACCTAGTTTCTCCAGTTGCCAGAGGTACGATTTCAGTGTGTTAGATTCCTTCTCCTTGTTTGTGAGCCACTGATCCAGGTCTTTGCTGTTGAATGGAGAACTCTCGTGTGCCTTAAGAATGTCTAAAAGGGCACTCTCCTCTTTCCCACCCCCTCGGATAGAAGGAAGCACTGACCCAAGCTTCTGCATGAGGTCAAGCTTATGCTGATGGCACTTTTGGATCACAGTCTGAATCTTCTCTTCCATGGCAGGATATGTTGCTGCTGCAGTGTCTTTCAGTATGTCTCTGCATCTCATCCCTGCTGTGGTTAAACTCTCTATTATATCTGATGAGTTTGTGATGAGGTCATTACTGATGTCTCTTTGCAGTCTTGCAGCTTTTGGATCCAACTTGCACAGAGGGTACAGCCACACCCTGAGTGGAACAGCATGTTCTCCATTCTCTCCCAGCATGTTAGGAAGGTCTCTGTAAACTCTCACAGCATCACTGAAGGACGTTGGGTTGGTGGGTAACTTGAAGTCTCCATGAAATGTGCAGCTAAATTTTCAATTGCTGATTTATCTTTTTCATTCATGTTGACGGCTGCCTCAGCATTTGTGGTGAGGAATTTCAGTTTCTTGAAGGTGATGTTAGCCTCCTCTGCCACTTGTACCTGCACATCCTCTGATGATGATTCTCTGTCAAATACAAAGTAGGCACTGGCTCCGTACAACATGGCCGTGACGACATGAGTGGCAGTGTTATCAGTTGCACTGAGGAAAATCATGGACTGAAGCGATTGCCCTATATGTATGCACATTTTTTCCACATTTGTATGTAGAGCCCTGAATATATATAAAAATAGTATAAAGATGTATTGAATCCAGACTTGTATAATGTTGTGGCCCTCTGTGTGCAAGTCCTTCCTGGCTGTCGTGTCATCTTCAAACACTTTAGGATGAGACACCTGTCCACGACCCAGGTGAGACATTGTTAATGTTTCAAATTTTGTGGTTGTTTTGTACTGAAGAGTCACACGGGCTTGGTTGTTGGATTTCTTTGTGTCTTGGAAATATTTAGCTGATCCTCCCACATCCACCAGTCCTCCTAAGAGACTTAGTTTCAGAGAGCCAGAGATATTTAATGAATTTGACTTCTCCTCAATTGAATCTGATGTTGTGACATTAAATTCAGTATTGTTTCGTTCTTGAACACTTGTATTCTCCTGTAGCTGCTGTTGATCCCATAAGGTTATACCTGTTGAGTAATTAATGATACAGTGTTTGGTTTTCAAATTATACAGTTTAAATGTAGGCCTAAATTTGTAACATTAAGCATTTTGCGTAGTTACAGTATGTATGCAACAAATGTATACTGCACATTCTGAAGTGTGTCATGATACTTTTTAAATATATTTGTTTCCTGATTTATTGATTCATGTTAATACTGTGATAATCACATCCATGAGATCCTACCTGGAAGAAGCGCATCCTTCCGGCAGTCGTACAGCATCCCGAGCTGGAATGGTCTTCCCAGGGCTGCTATCTCTATGGTATCATCACCACATGAGGCCATGGTGTTAATTGATTTCAGCTGGAAAACAAATCACAGTTTTACTTAATGAACAGCAGGAGTCGATAAAATTTCATTCATGTTGTTTTTATTTACCTATTATTTGATAAAGTAGGCAATAATCGGCCCAATAACAACTCTTATCTGGCCCCAAACCGCCCAATTGGCACAGAGGCAAAATTCTGTCTCTGCTTACAAATGGATAAAAAAAGTGCTTGTAGAAGTTATGGCAGGTAGAGATGGGTGGCACCAACTGTGCGAAAATAACACTAGTGTAGTAGCTTCTGTAAGACGGCACAAGGCACCTCTCAAGGAGAGAATCAGGTTGGTTGCAAAGGTCTTAGCGAGCCTTGAACATTATAGGTCTGACCAGTCCATCAGTGGTAAAAATGGTGAGAAGGAGTTTATCAACTAGTAGTAGAAAGGTGGCACATGAGGAGATATGAATGGTGGATGAATAAACACATTATTAAATAGTAAACCATAAGCTTACTAACCAATTCTAACCAATATCAATTAAACTGAATGCAAGGTACAAACAGATTTGCCGGTACACTATAGAACTCATATCCTGAAAAGATAGGTGTGAGATTCACAAACAGACTACAGTATAGTTCTTAGTCTATAACTATGCACAGATACTTTAGGTTACAATGAAACCATGATCAGACTACTGCCTTCATTAATTGGATCAATTCAAGATCAAACATGAATACATATCATACATTTACAGATATTTTGGCAGTAACAACCAGAGTTTCTCTTTGTGTAGGAAAGTAAAGGATGGCACAGACACTCCTCAGGATGAGAATTGTGTTGGCCATCTAAGGTTTAAACGTGTATTGAACATTAGGACAGAATGGTGAAGCAGTGCTAAATATTATGAGAAACTACAATGAATCTGACTCCATAAAATTAAGAAATTGACCTTGAATAATTACCAAGTTCATCAAGTATAGCAAAGTAGTTGCATTGTATACAAGAAGAAATATATAAATGGTTGGTCATTTAACAATTTATTACCAGTAAACCATTAAAGGATAATTCCGGTGTGATTTTGACCTAAAGTGTCTTGAAACATGATACCAAGTGTGAACGTATGTCTCATAGCTCACCTCAGCTTGTCCCATGCACAAAAAATAATTCAGTGGAAATGCATGGATTCCAGTTGCTGCTACTGGAAGCAATTGAATCCATGCATTTCCACTGAATTATTTTTGGAATCTGATCCCTTATCATACCTGTTCATTCGTACTCACCGCTCGACTTATCGTGACTAAATTCAAGATGCCGTCGAACAGTAAAATTCCTTAAGGTACTGTCTGTATAAATAGTCTTGTAAATAAACTACCAGTGCTTTTTCAAAGTTCTCAATGTCTCGTTTTAAATGTCAAGGCCGTCAGAAGTCTACCAATGAAGTATGGAGCTACTTTGAGCCTCGTAAATGGTGTTAAACAGTGATTTGCATGGCTAGGCCGATGCCCGAGACACCACAACGAAACACTGTTGGTAGCATTGGCTAACTAGCGACAGATTTCTGAGTACAGGGGACAAGCTGAGGTGAGCTATGAGACATACGTTCACACTCGGTATCATGTTTCAACACACTTTAGGTCAATATCACACCTGAATTATCCTTTAAGATAGATGTGACCAATATCACTTAACATTGAATGTTAGGTAAAACTCAGATAGGTAAATATAGGCTGTTTCTCAAAGTCAAGGATTTGTGCTTGGTAGAATGAGCCCTACCGAGTCGAATCCTTCACAGACAACGCAAGACTTAGCATTCACAGACGAGGCAAGGCTTCTTCCTAGTATACGGAAAAGACACAATGAAACAGGCTAGCGAGTGTGCAGGAAGCTGCAGGTGCATTATAAAAAAAATTCTTTTTGAAAAACAATGAATGCATCAGTCATTCTCCCATGTGTATAAATGGGCAGTTCCAGCGTTATGGATGTGACAATTGGACTCATATTAGTATCAGTGAATTAATTTGCATAACTTTTAATGTAACCTCTGTCCTCTGAATACTGAGAAATCCTGAAATCCTCAAATTTCATATAATCAATTTCATTCTAAGAATACAAGGCATTTTATCAGCGTTATGGATGTGACTTGAAATGGACACACTTTTGTGAGAGATTACAGGTTTTCTACAAACTCTGTGAATTTTGAAGGAAACTGCCAAAACTATGATATATGTAGCATGAAGGAGACTTGAATGAACACAAAAAGTGTGTTTTTGAAATGCATTTTCGTCATTTTCGTAATGCATTATGTAGGAAAAACTGCCGTTATGGATGTGACGGTTTCACGTTATGGATGTGACGTGTCTGAACCAGTCCTCGACAAACTACATAAAACACATAATTAAGTAGAGAATTTTGATATGAAACAATTGAAATAGTAATCATGAAAAACTAGCAATGAAATTATTGCTTCGTCAGTGCCCACTAAGATCCACAGGAAGAATCAGGACAACAAGTCATTTAAAATATAAAAAATATATATATATATTTTTTTTTTCTGTCATCAATTTTGGTCAGTGATTCCCGGGTTACTAAAACACCAGGGAACATGACACTTGGTGGCCACTCCCCTAAATAACTAGCCCTACCTGAACCGTTGCACCCAAGATGACAAAATATTTATGGTATGTTAGTTTCAAGAGCCCGCATCAACCTAACCCATACCCACTCATTTGTGATTTGCACACATAAAGTATGCACGCGCACATGCACACACGCACATGCACACACACACACACACACACACGCACAGTCACACACATACAGACAGGCAAGCACACACACACAAACACATACAGACAGGCAAGCACACACACACACACGCACAAACACCCACCCACATGAATGCAAACACATAAACACACACACAGAGGTACACATACGCATGTACGCATGCAAACACACACACACACACACACACATAAACACACAAACACAGGCACGCATACGCACATGCACACACACAGACACACACACACACACACACACACACACACACACTTATAAACAAAAGCAAACTCACATATGCACACACTGATTTACATGCACATGAGTTGCAGGAGTAGGAGATGGAGACAGATTGACAAGCGTGATTTATTTTTGCGAAGAGATTATGCAGGACTGAGAGGCGGTCATATTTTGTACTATGCGGTACATCTAGTTTATTGCTGCCGTTACTCATGTTACTCTGTGGGTATTAGCTACAGAGGACCTGACACTTCAAATGCTGGCATATCGTGTCACATTTAAAACTAGACTGCATTTCAGTAGGGAACTGCGAAAGTGTGCTTTGCCCTGGTCCGCCAGCAACATGAGCAGACAGTGGCATACGCCTATGCTGAACCTGGCTTGATCCAGGCATTGTAACAGTGCCTTTCAGTTTTGGAGCAGTGGCAATATCTCAAAAGCTCTAGGAGAGGGCTATTCAACTATTGGCTTTGCGGGTTGAATGCGATTCGTTGGATTTTACCTTTGGCCTGCCTTGAATTTAGCTTCTATGACTGAGATCAAATCAATAAAATAAAATGACAGCAGTGATTGGCTGCAAAATAAATAATGTCACTGCGTCTTGCGCTTCTCAAACTGGGCTATCAGGTAACCTACAGAGGAATTGAAATTATGAAATATGACCAAGGCATTAAAAGCTGCTTGTTTGTCAGGATACTTTTTCACTGATTTATTTAAAAAATATGAGCTATGAGTGTGAATGTTATATATTCCATCCCTCAAATTATGTTTTACTGGTTTATTTGACAAATAATCTATATGGATTTGCTCTATAAAGACCTTATGTCTGTTTGGGATTGTTTTGTGAGCCTGGGGTTGTTTTGAGAGCCTATTGATGTAGCCTATCTCAGAATAAAGGAATACTTCATATTACTCTAAACCACCGTCTGTAAATCAACTGTATACTACTGTCTACATTGCACTATATTTCTTGACCTGTCTCTGTATGTTTCATCACCTTTCTATACTTTGCCTCACATTGCAACACAGCTCAGATCTTTGGTTGCTATGAAGGCCAGTCGTTCTAAATGGATGGTTGCTATGGCCAAAGGCCAGTTCTATCTCTGCCGTTGTAAAGATAGGAAAACAATCTTTTTATCATAGTTCCCTCTTCAATGAGCGATTACCAGCTCGTTTTTGTAACAGAGATAGCTGTTTATTGTCCCTAGGTTTACAGAAACACCTATTCATATTAATATTCATTATGGAGTGCTGCCAACCACTGTTCATTACATGGCCCAGAATGCCTTGCATGTCTTTACAACAAAACAACACAGTAAAACCTAAATGCCCGTAAACATATGCATTTGCATACTTGTAACATTTTTAATAATACTCTCCCATCATGATATTTAACAATAATGAAAAATTTAATTTGAATACCGTCAATGTGAAAACAACTCTATTATGTAAGCTATATATAGCTACTGTTCTCCTTGCTATTTCAGTTTGTAAGTCCATACTATCCCATGGCAGAGCAAGGATTTCATGAGTGGGCAAGGTTGCCCGAAGACATTGTGGCTGCCCAGAGGCATTGAGCATACTTGGAAGGCATTGTGATAGAAGGTGAATGGTGCAAGGGTGAATGGTGAAAGTTACCAAATACCTGTGGGTGGTTTGCAAAATGATAGAAACTTTTGGAATATTTCTTTTTTTTTAGCTTATGCACCCTCAAATTGGAGTCCCCAGTTCATATACAAAATTTGGTATCGATATGTGACAGTGTTCCTGAGATATGGACGACTTCCTGTTTCGAGCTTCTCCGCCCGATTTCGTTTGGCTGTGACGGGAAACGCCGAAAAATCAAAATCCTTCCGGTAACTTTTGTGAGGCTTGGTCCAAGGATAATGTACGCCAAGTTTCGTGGCGCCTGAACAAATTTGTGAGCTTTGCTTTCTGTTCAATCCAATATGGGGGGACCAGGCGGCACGCCCATCTGACGTCATCTTCGGAAATTAACTTACACCGGTACTGACCGACGCTTTAAAGTTGGAACAGTGTCTCTGTCTCAAAGGGCCTAGGCGCTAGAGCTGACAAAAATTAGGGAGACGGGAAAAAATAATAATAATAATAATAATAGACTGCATTTCCTCATGGAACTGCGAAGTGTGTTTGCCCTGGTCCGGTCACCAACATGAGCAGACAGTGACATACGCTATGCTGAACCTGGCTTGATCCAAGCATTCTAACAGTGCCTTTCAGTGTTGGAGCAGTGGCAATAGCCTACCTCAAAAGCTCTATTCAACTATTGCCTT
>NC_063191.1:5182802-5205302 GCF_017589495.1 Alosa alosa
CCCTCCTTCGTCTGCTTCCCCTCATGATCGGGTCACCAAGATTCCAGAAAATGAACCTTCTTGGGAGATCCTAATGGATTTGAAGGTCATTGTGGAGTTGGCTGTGTGTACATCATTTTCAGAGGAAACACTGGGTTACATGGCTAGTTTAATAAATGACCATCGCAACTTGGTCATTGAAACATTTCAGATTTTCCCTACGGCCTAAGCATCCCTTTGTGGATCATTATCCTCATTTGATTCATTGTTTCGGCCCACTGGTGTCATTGTGGACGATGCGATTTTGAAGCGAAGCACAGCTACTTCAAAAAAGTTGTGCATGACACAAGAAACTTCAAGAATATCCTTCTGACACTAGGAACAAAACACCAGGAAATGCTGGCATACTATTCAGATCGTGGTGACCTTTTTCAGGCAGACAATTTCACGAGAGAAGCCGAACCTTTTCAACCTGTGACTTGGAGGCACCTCTTAGGTCAGCCGTTGAAAACAAATACCCAAACACAAACTCTGTGTCAGTCTCTAGTGATGTGTGTGTGGATGGGATCAGTTACAGGTCAGGTTTGATCCTTTCAGCGGGATATTTAAGTGGCTTGCCTGAATTTTATACGATTATGAAATGTTTAGTATTTCAGAAAACCGTGTCATTTCTTTGTAAGAAAGTCACATCGTGGTATACCGAGCATATGAGGTCTTACATTATTGAAGAAAGCAGATATGGGGAGATTTGTGTCCTTGACCCAGACATGCTGAATGACTTCCATCCGTTGGTGGCATATACAGTTGGAGGTTGTGTTGTTGTTACTCCAAAGGCTTTTCTATTGCATTAATGGTAAGTGAAAACATTGTGATGTATGTATTTTAAAGGGATATTCCAGCATTTGGGGAATTACACTCATTTTCCACCTCCCCTTGAGTTAAACAATTGTTTTTTACCTTTCTCCAGTTCATCCAGCCGTCTATATTCTCATTCTGGCATAATAATTATGAAATGTTGCGAACGTACCATGGGTGCAGCAGCACAATCATATCCTGGAGCACTTGAAAATAGTCCCTGTAGGTTAACTTCCAACAACAGGGTTGAGCTGCTGCAGAGGAATTGGTTATGACTGGATTATTATTATATGTATCTATACTCTTTTGATCCCGTGAGGGAAATTTGGTCTCTTCATTTATCCCAATCTGTGAATTAGTGAAACACACTCAGCACACAGTGAACACACAGTGAGGTGAAGCACACACTAATCCCGGCGCAGTGAGCTGCCTGCTACAGCAGCGCTCGGGGAGCAGTGAGGGGTTGGGTGCCTTGCTCAAGGGCACCTAGCCGTTCCTACTAGTCGGCAACCCTCCGGTTACAAGTCCGATGCGCTAACCAGTAGGCCACGGATGCCCCCATTGATGCCTGAATGGCAGTATAGTTCCATGTCAAATCAGCCTAGAAAATCACCATGTTTCCTTTTCCGTTAGTCTTATTACACTTTCTAACTTGAGAAGAGACAAGTTTTAAATAGGAAAATTACCCAAAATCACTTTTACGCGTGATGCTAGCAGACGAGATGCTAATGGTCTAACCCAGATAGCAATTTCCTTTGGGCCGGATCCGCATAAAAGCCTTTAGATCCGCCTGTAGCGGACATACGGTATCTGACTGTGGGCCAGGTCTACTCCCGATACAGGTTTCAGCTCTGCTAGCAATGCTGTTTTATCACCGGGTTTACAGATTTGTCCCAGGTCCATTTCCCAACTCAACTGGAAGTCAGGAGATGCGTTTAAAATACAAAACACTGATTTGGCCCAAACCTGTGATACGGATATGAGCCGAAGGACCATTTTTTCACAGCAGACCCAGGTGGTAATGATATTAATTAAGGTGCTGATTCTAAATTGACTGTCCTTTCCCTACTTAATTGTCAACTGGCTGCTAAAGAAAAAAAAGGTATTTTGAATGGCACAAATTTAGAAACCATGGGGTGCACTATGTTCTCATGGCCACTTCATTTCTACAGTAAGGGCTGAAAAAGAAGATATAGTTGGCTCAATATTGATCATATGTTCGTTTCATTATTTTTATTATTACCTAGCAGTGGTAAAAGTAGTCAATTGTTGTTTGTGTCAGATCTAACAGTGCTATGAAACAACCCCATATTCTTGCCAGGCATGCAGAAGTCCAAGCAGTAGCCTAATGTTAATCAAGGATCTTTGGTTTGCTCACTATCAATCTTTTGACATGATTTGCCAGCCTGGGGTTGGACTAGGACAGCCCAACTTTTCAAGGTAGTATCTGCTTTTATCTCTGTTGGTTTATTTAGAGACAACAAAAGCAACCGAGCGGCGATTGATAACTTTACTATTATTTTCCAGCAACAACAACTAGTTTAACTTAAGCAAAACAGCTATCACAATAACTATTTTGAAAAAAACAGTGATAACGCTAACAGGATCACTGATGATAAAAACGAGTGTAATTGTGACTTAGCCTATTTGCAAAAGGAATAAATGTGGAATTAACACCTAACTTAAACTTTGTCTGGGATTGCACATCTACAGCCAGGTTGTTGAATAAAAAAATAATAAGACACTTATGTGTAAAGTTTTTTTTTACCCCCTTGTGTTTGTAGCCCTAGCTTATGTTTATCAGTTGAGCTGTTGGGAAAACGCGTTACTTAACTTTAGCCTGGGTGAACCTATAACGCACCTGTTAGCAAATGTGTAGCAAACAGATTTTTCAGGATAATTAGCCCTAATTACCAATCACATTTCACATGTCAAATAAAGCCGGGTTGATGTCTGATAAACGGGTCCGTACCACACACAATAAGCGGACCCGTATTGCATATGATAAACAGATCTGGAACACGCCAGTAACACAGACTACCATAGGAACTGGGCCAGTCTTAGCCCTTATTGGTACCAGTCCGTCAAACGGATCCAGACCAATTTTGGACCCGATGTGCGTTTGGGACGGATCAGGTCCATTATGCAGATCTGTGCCGGACGTTGTGGTAGGTGTGGCCCAGTTCCGTCCCAGTGTATGTTTGCTATCTGGGAATCCGATTCAATGATCTATGCTAGGCTGGAGCTAAAAACCAAGGGTTTTGTTGAAGGGGTCAATAGAAGATCACTGTCTTTGCTCAGCCTATTTTAGACAGAGTGATGAATTAGAGTATTGTGTGAAGTTTTTGTTTAGTGCATACATTCTGATAGGGTGTTCATATCGGTAGGGAGAGTGCCATGACTGTATATGGTGTAAAAGGCACCATATTTACTAAAAGAGATAGTAGCCTGATCAACTGCTGTTTTCTTTGAACTTACCTAAATTAAAAGTAGCTTGATATGCTGTGTGAGGAATTAGATTTCCAGGGTTACTTTGGACCATGTGAATGTGAACATTATGTTTTGTATTAATGATTTATTCCTAGTGAATTAACCCTCTGTGTTCAGGTTTTTGGTGAAATTAAAGAGGGGTGAATGTAACAGATATAAGAAAATGTGCAAGTCTTTTTTTTGTTTTCAATTGTGTTTGGTTCAGGTCAATATGTTTTATTTCTCCAAAATCCTTGTTCTGCCTTGTATAAAATTAGCTTTGGTATTGGGAGTTATATTATTTTGTGTAACAGCGCCCTCTGTGGGAAGAGTGTATTGAGTGAATGACATCGCGTTTTCTCGTCAGTCTGTTTACCATTGACTGAGGGGAAGTACGTATTATATGAGATGTGATCATTAAGACAGAATTAATGTGTTTTACTGTCAGCTCAAGCACAGGTTATGATTTCTTCATGTATATTATTGCAAGGGCATATGGGATGAGTGGTTTTGTGTTCCTTAATGTATATCCGAAGTGAATAATGAGATGTTTGAAATAGCTAACTAGCTAACCACGTTGTTTTATGCGCGTGTGTGTCGTTAGCTTTACGCATTTTGTCTTCATGCAGGATAGCCTATATGCTTCAGCTTTTCTCTTCTTTGTATAGGCTACTGTTTATATGTAGGGAGAATTGTTTGATTTCTTCAGGTATGTACTCCCTTTACCATGTTTAGCAAATGTGATGTATTATGTAACATAATATCATGTATTATGTTAGAAGATCTGATAATTGTGGTTTAGTCCTGTATGTATTTATGTTGTTATGTTATGTTGTTACCTTCGGTTTCGTTCACTGCACTGCGTCGACCTCGTCAGTTTCATTTTCCTTACTGAAAGTCTTTATTTGCGCCTTTGCGCTCTCAAACGCTTGGCAAATTTGAATTGCCTTTTCTAGCTTTAAGTCTGTCTCTTTCAATAAATGCATCCTCACTTTGTTGTCTTGGACTCCAATTACAATTTGGTCCCTTATCAACGAGTCACACAGTGGTCCAAAGTTACATGTCTGACTTTTCAATCGTAGGTCTGTGACATACTGTTCTATAGATTCTGACTCTTTCTGAAGCCGGTTCCTGAACACATACCTCTCGTACGTTTCATTCTTTCTCGGTGTGCAATACTGTTCAAATTTCACCATAACTGCGTCAAACTTGTCCTTCTCATCTTTTGTGAAGTCAAATGTATTATACACATCCAGTGCACCGTGCCCTGCAACTGTTAGCAGTAATGCTATCTTCCTTCTGTTGTTCCCTTGAAGAACGATAGCAAGCACATAAAGTTCAAAACTTTGCTTAAACATCTTCCAGTTCTCGTTGACATTACCAGTCAACTTTAACTCGTCAGGCTGACGAATGTAATTCATCTTTACCGTCGGTTCGAGATATTTTATCCTGGTACCATGTATTGATGAGACACACACACCGAGTACTGCTCAGTCAGAACGTTTACTGAAGATTGCATCGTAGTACATAACTTCTTACCAGGTTAGGCCTTAACGTCACTACTGCCAACTAGTGGTGAAACACATTACACATCACATATCAATACACTGGGCGGCGGTCATATTTTGTACCGCTCTGCGGTACATCTAGTTTTACAGTATACAATACAAAACACAAAAAAGATTGTAGTTGATCTATAGTTATTTTTGTAAGGGGTTACTCATAAGTGAAGTGAAACCTGACTAAGAGAACACTGACTAGACTTGCACAATAATCCTCTCTTGAGCCATCGCTGACTGGATGTGAAAGTTGCAGAATACCATGGAATTCTACAAGTAGATTACAGATTGAGAAATGACACACTGCCTTTCCTCTCCGCCCTTCCTCTCCTGTAGCATTTGATCATTTGATCAGTGCTCTTTTTAAGTTGAACTAGGGTAGTGCTTAACTATAGCTACTACAAACTACTGTTAACTTATGTGATCATTCAATAATCAAACAATCATCAAACAATATTCAAACCTAAACAATTGCACTCTAGACTAAGCTATGACCCTTTTTGCTGCAATTTCAAAACTCGGGAACGGCTTACTGTACAGAAGAATGCTTCATATTGTCGTGTCCGGTAAGGTCTGCTGTTTATTTATATGGTTTGCCCTGTATTGAGTGACGCGTTTGTGAGATATACCATCGAGAGTAATGGATGGAGATGGTGGAAGCACATTGTGCAGAATGGAAATATGATGAAATTTCATGTGTCCAACTGATATGAGAGACCCCCCCAGATTTTTGACTTTGTTGTTTTCATGGGAGCCAGTCCTCATTCTAAGGGAGCTCGGCTCCCTCTGGCTCCCATGTAATTTGAGCACTGCTATACATGCACACCGGTTTATCCACACATACATGTAAACACACATTGGGCCCGAGTACAGTGGCGATATAGGTAGCGGGAAGCTACGTCAAGGGTTAGTGGTAGTGTAGTGGTTGAGGAGCTGGGCTAGCGTCCAGTAGCCTGAAAGTGGTGGGTTCAATTCCCGGCTTCCACCGTGGTGCCCTTGAGCAAGCTCCGGGGACAATGTAATCCCTTGTAATATAGTTGACATATGTTAGTCACTGTGGACAACAGTGTCTGCTAAATGAACAAATGGAAATGACAAGGAGGGGACTCTCAAATGGGAGAGAGCTCTCCGGTGAAGTGAAATTGAATAAACTAATCACATGCAACCAGTGTTACATTTTGATCTATCCACACACAGGCACACACACAAGCACATGCACGCACACACACACACCTACACACATACACACAATTCAAGAATTTCTCAGAATTATGAACAGGCAAGATGGGGGTTATATAAAAATGCATTTTACATGTGAAATCTATGAACTAATCATGTTTTGGTACTTGTTGTCTAGCAGATACCAGTGAGAATTGAGTGTGCATAGTGCAATTCAGTGAGACAGTTCAGTGAGAATCATATATGCCTTTCACCTTTTGTTTTTAGCCAGCAGCCAGACCAGCAGATACCCTGACTTTGGTGAATTACTGAAGCTAAGCAGGCTTAGTTAGTACCTGGATAGTACTTGGAAGAGTAGGTTCCTGCTGGAAGTGGTGTTGGTGGCTGGTCAGTAGGTGGCACTCTTCCCTGTGGCCAAAAGCCACCAAACAAATATCAATCCCAATGTCCTATTGCAGTGACAGGGACATTGTACTGCAGGAGATGTTTTCCTTGCATGAATGTTAAATTGAGTTCCTGACTAAGATCCCATGGCACTTATCGCAAAGAGTAGGTGGTTCCCTGATTTGCTTTATTTATGTATACATACATAAAGACACACACACATGCACACACACACTCAAAAAACACACACAAAACACATATACGCAAAAACAACCACACACTCTGCACACACTCAATTACAAACACACAAAAAAGGAACAAAGTAGGAAATGAACACAATTTGACAAGCGTGACTTATTTTTGTGGAAAACATGTGCTGGACTGGGCGGCGGTCATATTTTGTATCGCTCTGCAGTACATCTAGTTCTTACTCTTATAGTGTTACTGTTACTACAATGCACATATCTCTATATGTTATTCATACATTTTTCATACTACATAGCTATATTTATTCTGCTCTAAGGTTACTGCTAATACAGCACTGCACATATTTTATATTTCATTTATATTACTGTAAGCCACCTTCTGTAAACCAACTGTATACTTCTGTTTACACTGCACTGTATATCTTGGCCTGTCTATGCACCAACTATACTTTGTATATCACATTGCATTTTTCTGCTTTTTTGCACTTCTAATTAGTGAAACATACTGCACACAGTGAACACACAGTGAGGTAAAGCACACACTAATCCCGGCGCAGTGAGCTGCCTGCAACAGCGGCACTCGAGGGGTGAGGGGTTAGGTGCCTTGCTCAAGGGCACTTCAGCCGTGCCTACTAGTCGGGGTTCGAACTGGCAACCCTCCGGTTACAAGTCCGAAGCGCTAACCAGTAGGCCACGGCTGCCCTAATCTATACAACTATTTATAAAAACTATTTTGTTTGTCATATCACAAACACATCCATCATATGTTCTGATTATGTTTAAATCAGTTGCATACTAATGTACTCAATACAGAACACATTTTCAGAAATATTGCTCAAGTACAGTAAGAATAGAGGATAATTTACGTAAGGGATAATGGATGACACGGTGGTCTGTTCACAGAAATTAATGCACGGTTGAGGTTGTGAAGCGGCGGACCACCGTGGAGTCCATTATCCCGCTTATTCCACTATTACCACTTCCGTTGTGTTTATTATAGTGCATGGAATCCACTATCTTGAAATCTCCTGGCTTCTTCTTATTATAACCTTTTCTTTTTACCTTTTCAAGAATGATTGCGGCTCTAACCGCTTAACGTACAGACATGTTGAAATAACCGTTCTGAAGGTCTGGAGTGGGGCAGATTTTAAAAAAAGTTTATACTTTTGGAGAAATAGGGGATTAAAAATGTTAAAAAGCTCATTTTTCCCCCATAGACTTGAATGACTGTGATGTCATAATGGCCTAAAGCCAGCTGCGCTCGTTAAGCTCCCAGAGTAGTTCCCGGGCTAATCAGAACACTGGCACAGGTGTCACCTGTGAATCCACCTGTCTCATCTTCTAATGCATACAATCTGGCGCTCCCTAAAACTACACATCCTGTTTAAGTGTTTCCCGTGTGCAGAGGCGGACAGAGTACACAGCTTCATTACTTGAGTAAAAGTACAGATACCCTTTGCTAAATTTTCTCAAGTACAAGTAAAAGTCAAATGTCTACTTAGGTAAAAGTACTGAAGTACTTGTTTTTAAAAGTACTTGAGTATCAAGAGTACAAGAGTAGCCTACATTTTCTAAATATTGCATTACTACTGCCACAGTGCTTACATTTATGTACAGAAACGTCCTACATGGAGTTATGATGTTAATGTTAATGTTAATGTTAATACCTTGGAGAATGTAAAAGGAATTGGAAGTAAAATCAAGTCATTTTCATCTTTTTACCATGTTGCCAGGGATGGGCAGTATTTCTAATACATGTATTTAAAATACAAAATACTATTTTTTAATTGAAACACTTGAAGCGAAAACTATCATTAACTTGTTCATAAATTTTAAATAGTCTGGCGAGGTGGGGCCACAGGTTGGCACATTCCTGTGCCAACCTGTGGATGGACCTGCTAGGGTTTCGTCTCTTATCTAAATCTGACCATGGAGTTGACTTTGGCGGAAAGCTGAAGGTGATTGCTGATAGGCTGTCCCAATCAGTGGCGCCTGCACAATCCAATCACGTTTGAGAGGGAAACCACAAATTGAGGGTTTCCGAGATTTTTCTTTTTTCCTTTTTTTTTAGAAGTAGTAACGGGTACTCACGGTTATGGATAGAAATGTAGTGGAGTAAAGAGTGCAATATTTGCCTCTCAAATGTACTTGAGTAAAGTCATGAGTACTCCCCAAAAATGATACTCGAGTAAAGTACAGATCCCTCAAAATTGTACTCAAGTACTGTACTCAAGTAAAGTACTCTGTTACTGTCCGACGTGTGTCAAAATAAAAGCCACAGCCATATCTCATGCTTTGCGCATTATATCTCCAGAACAGCTTGACACATATGCTTCAAATTTGGTACAAGTGTTTGTATGGACTCAAAGATGAAGTGAGTTGATGTTGAAGGTCAAAGGTCAAGTCCATGAATACTCTGAGCGTGATATCTCAAGAATGCATTGACATACATGCCTGAAATTTGGTATGAGTGTTTGTATGGACTCAAAGATGAAGTGAGTTGATGTTGAAGGTCAAAGGTCAAGTCCATGAATACTCTGAGCGTGATATCTCAAGAATGCCTTGACACACAAGGTTTTTTGGTACGAGGGTTTGTATGAACTCAAAGATTAAGTGATCCAATGTTTTTTTTTCCCAGGAATCTCCCCACCAACATTAAGCCAGCAGCTTTCCATCCACTATTGTAATTCCTCTGGCATTACATTTCTAGTTTCCTGTTACAATTAAAACGTTTTAATCGCTAAAACTATCTTGTTTGTAGAACTAATTTCTTCCGACACACATATCAACTAATTTCTCAACTTGCAGGACAAACTGCCGTTACTAGTTCTAAATGGATGGTAGCTACGGCCAAAGGCCAGTCGTTAGTTCTATCTCTCCCGTTGTCAAGCGGGCGTATCCCAAGATTCTGATGAACTTTAGCTTTGAAACATCGCCATTTTACTTAGCCTGCTCTCATCCATCTAGCTAAAAGCCACCTCCGTCATATGCTACAATGTTGCCATGTTCTGAACGTCTGCATTTTACAGCTCGGATGCAACGTGACAGTTCATTTAAACTTCACAACAAGTTCGGCGAATTAATATACAAGTGTGATACGGCCAAACAAATGGATCTACCTTATAGGTGTGCAAATAACATACGGTTAATGGTCGTTCTAAATTACGTTGGACAATGGGAAATTCAACCAAGCAGTGGAATAAAGTACAATAATAGACTGACCAAACAACACATAAGACCAAACCTATACATTAAGTAGTCCTACTTCTCTCCACATTGTGAAGTACAGTTGAGCTTACAGTTTTAAGTAAGTGTCTTCACACCCGATAGATGTGTTTAAACAATTGTTTCTTGGGTGTGTATTTTGAAAGTTAGAGCCTTGAGATTGCAAAAAGGAGGCAACTACAACCCTAAATCAGAAAAAGTAGGAACATTGTGTAAAATGTAAATGGAAACAGAATGTAATAATCTGCAAATCTCAAAAACTCATATTTAGTTTAGCAAAAAGGACACAACAATGCATATTATCATTAAAATATTCAGAGAATCCAGAGAAATCTTTGCAAACAAGGGATAGAGCTGAAAAACAATATTGGATGGTTGTGGTCTTTTGGACCTCTGATGGCACTGCATTAAGGAATGAGTCCAGGGGCTAAAATGGCCTGTCTGCAGTCCAGACCTGTCTGATGAGGAAGAATGAAGAGGGGAAGCAGCACAGTGGAAAACATTACCAGTCCCAACTTCTTTTGAAACATATTGCTGGCATCTAATTCAAAATGAACAATATTTTCCATGAAATAGTTAAAATATTCATTTTCAACATTTGATATGTTGTCTATGTCCTTCTTGCTGCTTAATATGCCTTTATGAGACGTTTATTATCACATTTTGTTTTATTTGCATTTTACAACGTCCCAACTTTTTCTGATTTGGGGTTGTATGTCTGTATGTTTTTTTTTGTTTTTTTTTTTTGCTTACTAATTATTCTTTATTTTTCACTGATTTTACCTTGTGTGTTTTTTTTTTTTTTTTTTATGATCTTTACCCTTTGAACTATTCTTTGACTATATTGCCCTTCTATGCTTTTATTTGTTATTGTTTGTTTGTTTGTTTGTTTATGTAAAGCACATTGAATGACCTCTATGTAAGAAATGCGCTATATAAATAAACTTGACTTTACTTGACTTGACAAAAGTAGAGAAATGTGTTTAGAGTTTTGAAAATCAATGTACTGTTTTGTAAAAAAAATGTGATGTGCAGACAATGTCTAATAAGGGGAGAACTTTCACTCGGGGAAACTTCTGAACTGGTTGCAGTTCCTTCTATGTGAGGATGCTTGCAGGTGAGTGCAGAATGAATGGAGGTCTATGGAGCTGTACCCCTCAAACACATTTTTCCCGGGATATCATTTTGTATCTACTGTCTAGTAATTTGAATGTTGCATTCGAAAGGGGGTACAAAGAAAATACAAACTCTGAGACAATAGCGACAAAAGTCGCTTACTTAGTTTTAAAAAGCCTTTCAAAAATGTCAATGACCTCATTCATCAGCAGAATGCTAGCATGTTAGTGTTGTGTACTGTAGTTGAGGAACGGGGCTAGCGTGCAGTAGCTGAAAAGTTGTGGGTTCAATTCCCGGCTTCCACCGTTGTGCCCTTGAGCAAGGCACTTAACCCCAAGTTGCTGTGGGGACAATGTAATCCCTTGTAATACAGTTGACATATGTAAGTCAATTTGGATAAAAGTGTCTGCTAAATGTAATGTAATGTTATGGGCACATTTGGTGTAGCTTAGGCAAGTCATTAAATTCAATAAAGGAAAACAATTGAAAAGTCTAATTTTGTTTTATTAAACTGTATTAAACTGATTACATAGCATTAGCTAATATCACACACATGGTTATTATCCATTAATCTGTCCTATCTGACCTCCACCCTCATCACACCTACTGGCCTTATGAGAGTCCAGTCAGAGACACCATCAGCTCCATCAATGCTGCTCTGCTGTTATTAATGACTCACTGGTAAGATCCTCAGAGGACAGAGACTACAGGGAGTATTAAAGTATGGAAACACTCTCTCAGTGAAAGTGTGTGTGAAAGTGTGTAGGTGTGTGTTATTATCAGGGTCAGAGAATGACAGTTTTCCTCTGTCCCAGTCCAGCTGCACTCTGATCCTCTGGAGTTTCTGCTTCACTGTGAGGCGAGTGTCACCATGAGGAGGAGCACCTGCTCCATATTCACCATCTCTATACACCACACGCCACCGCCCACGCCTGGAGTATATGCTTCCCTTCCTCGTGAGAGACTCTGCCATCACACCCACAGACCACTCTGTGTTCTCCCCAACCTCCATATCCCAGCAGTGAGTCCCAGAGTTAAAGCCCTCAGAGCCAAGGACACTGGTATATGTATTAAACCTCTGTGGGTTATTTTTAACATATCTCACACTGGTCAGATCCTCAGACAGGATGAGATCTGGGTGTGCAGTGTTGGGATCCAGAGTCACAGGAGCTGCAGATAAAAGAACACACACATGAACATGCACAGGACACTCAGAATCTCACACTGAAATGAAATCTAAACCAGATATAAAATACTAATAGAATAGAGTAAGAGTAGATTAAATGTTTTAATAATTGTGGTATGGGGTGGGGTGGGGGGGGGTAATGTTGGAACAGAACTGTGTGTATTACAGTTTTTTCTGAATGCTTAAACACAACCGTGATTCTTATAGCACAATTTCTAAAACTATTAATACTTATAGCAAAACTACTCACTGAGTTCGTAAAACTAAAAGCACAAACACTGCTTTGCACTCCGTTTGCAATTTTGTAACACACACTTTGCACAACTGTAGGCACAATTCACTGCACAGCACTTTTTTTTGCGGAACTGTAAACACAACTCATGCTTTACACTTAATTTCCAAATGATCAACACACTCCTAGCAAATCTATACACATGTATGGCTATTATTTTCACTATTTTGCCAACTCTCTGGCACACTTTCTCATGTGAAAACAATCAGCCTAAGCACTATAAATAAGCCACAGGTCATGTACAATGGGTACAATAGAGGGAGCAGGAAGAGTGAGAAGAGTAAGAATTAGAGGAGGCTGAAGAATAGGACGTGGAGGTGAAGAAGTAGGGTGAAAGGTTTTCCTATTTGTGTGTAGAGTTTTACAAAAAAAGCCATAGTTACAAAAAATGTGCTTAAGCAAACAGAAAAAAATGTATACTGACCAATCATTTTCTTCCAGACTTTGACCTTCAGGTTGTCCAGGTGCTTTGCCACATTGATCAGAGCTCCTGCATCCCTCTCTGGATCCTGCAGTGTGCACTGGGCTCTAGAATAACATTCAGGAGTCAGTAGCCAAGTTTACATGGACAGTTTTTTTGTCATTCTGATTAAACTATTCATATTGAAAAATCCGTGCCATCTGTTTACATGGGCTATGTTCTATTCCGATCAGGTGCTCTCAAGCGCTTTAGATTCTTTAATCGGAATAGCCGTTGTTGAGCTGCTTTTCGTTGAGAAGATACAGCAGGCAATCCAAATGACCGTATACATGGCGTCTAAACAGATCAGGTATTTTTATTCCGATTGAGCCGTTATTCCGTTTTTAATCGGATTAAAAGTGTCCAAGTAAACGTGGCTAGTGCTGCTGTGGGTTTGGGTTCAGAACCACTGAGAAGAGAGAGACAGGAGCAGATCACTCACCTTTCCACTGTGCTCTTGTAGTTCTGTAGAGTAACACATAAACATACAATATTACAATATTATACACAATATGCAGTACTCATAATCATTTTAAATACAATCCATATCAATGCAATAAAACACAGTATGACTAATCTCGCTCTCATTTCACAATTTGCATGTTTGAGTGTTGATGAGATTCCTCAAGGTTTTCCCTCAAATATTTATCTCGCTAACATTACGTCATCAATCACAGCACCTCACTAAAATAAAGGTAACAAAGTCATCAGACTAAACAAGCTTGACATGATGACAATCACTTTACATGTAAATGCAATTTAGTGTAACGGCTTCTACACACAGTTGCGTGCGTTGCAGTGCTGGAGACGCATCCCATTCACTTTACATGGTCTCACGTCATCCGTTGCCGAACTGAATTGTGGGTCCGTTGCGTCGCGTTTCTACCGCCACTCGCGTTGAGAAGTTCAGCTGTTGCTGCACCGACAGACGGCACCGGCCAATTAAGCCAATCGACGGATGTCACCAACCAATCAAATTACGGTTTTACTTCAAGTCATTTGCATAGCTACCGTCGGGAACACCCACTGGAATGCATTGACGGAACGCAGCTGTGTGTGGGAGCCGTTACGGATTCCGATTTACGAAGTAAAACCGTAATGTGATTGGTTGATACCGTCCGTAGATTGGCTTGATTGGCCAGTGCCGTCTGTCGGTGCAGCAACAGCTGAACTCCTCAACGCGAGCAGTGGGAGAAACGCGACGCGACGGACCCACAATTCAGTTCGGCAACGGATCACGTGAGCCCATTTAAAGTGAATGGGATGCGTCTCCAGCAACGCGATGCACGCAGCTGTGTGTGGGAGCCGTAACGCCCCTGATCCACTAGCATGCGATGCGAACACTGCGACGCAGTATCCCTATTCATTTCTTTGAGAAGCGAATTCCGCACCCGCATAGGACTCTGGGTATGCGGTGCGGCGACGAGTGCTAATGGCTGCGTGGCGTCAAAAGTTCAGCAATCCCCAACTTTATGCAAATGAATCCATCCATCGCGAGGCGAGTATCCAATAGTAGAGCAAAACGCAGGGGAGGTCCATCATCACGTAGCCTAAACAAAACCTAATTTTCCGGTAGTGTGGTTACCGCCTACGTACAGAAACGTGTCAGGTGAGAAAAAATAATCATAGCAGTGTCTACATTTCCGCGTTTGTATGATGTGTGGCTAGAATCCTACATGGATAACTTCATGATTGAAATGTCCGCCCAAATTGCAAACTAATTTATAGATGTGACTTTCCCTCGGTAATTTCAAAATAGTGAAGGGAAACATTTTGTTTGGTTGTTTACTAGGCTACCTGCTCTTGCCCTGCCATTACCACACATCTACAAAAGGGGACGCCCATCAAAGCGTCTTCATGGAGGGTAGCGTCGCGATTTGGGGAATTCACATGGCGTGCTAGTGGATCAGGGGCGAGAGTCCTATGCGGGTGCGGAATTCGCTTCTCATAGACATGAATAGGGATACTGCGTCGCGGTGTTCGCATCGCATGCTAGTGGATCAGGGGCGTAACTCAGTTTTCTGTTCTGATGTGTATACAGCAAGTGTAACCATGCAGTCCCTCAAATGAAGCATCATTATTATCTCTCTCTATTCTGATTGGCTGTGGCTGTGGCTGGGCCGCTTTTCTCCGCCCTCTACTACTTAAGACAGGCTGTCAATCAGAACGGGACTTACCCATAGAAGTGAATGAGCCAGAGGAGAGAGTTATTTGCATATTTTCATAAATAAACATTTTCTTTAGTTCATTACCAAAAGAAAAAAAATACTCTTTCAAATTGAGTGTATGTCTGTGCTGTCCAAGAAACAACTCCTTCTGTATATATTCAGATTCTTACCAACAGGTATGTGATATCATCAGCTCCCATCTTCTCCTCTATGGCTCTGATTGTGTCTGAAAGAGATGAGATCTCTCTGCTCATCTTCTCAATCTTCTCCTTCATCATCTGACTCTTCTGCTCCTCTTCCTCCCTCAGTGCAGCTATCCTGGCTGCCTCTTCATCTTGTAGAAACTGGTGAAGCTTCTCAAACTCCTCATTGATCTGCTTCTCTGTGTGCTGGGTCTGAGTCTGCTGGATCATAGATGTTGTTAATGGAAGAATCTACGCAGATATTTACATGAGACCATGCAAATCTAACCTACGTCTCTCTGTGTAGGCCCTGGAACTGGCCGAGTATATCTGCAATATTCATTATCTGTGAATTTTAGTAAAACAATGTTCCAATAATATCTGACATCAATTTTCACCTTAATTATTTCTGCTGTTTTCCCATAGGTGAGTTTAGCTCCTTCAAGGTCCTGCAGATTCTTCTGAAACATTTTCAGTCGAATGTTCAGTTCCTCCTGGAATATAGACAAACATGACAAATATATTTTATCTACTATCTGTTAGCTGCTAGGAACTTGAAATTCAATGTCAGAACAGCACAATGTGTGTGTTCATTTAGCACACAAGGTGCCACTGTTGTATATTCATAGATACATACAAATAATTGATACCTACAGTATGTATAATATGTATCTATGACACTAGCACTTTGTAAACTACATGTATGCATGTATTAATTTGGCAGGCGTGTTTATCCAAAGTGACTTGCAGCAATAGAATAGCATTTAAGTTACAGAGATACAGCTACAGCAATAGAATAACATTTAAGCTACAGAGCAGAGGAGACTATAGCTATGAATTACCACAGGATAATAGTAGAAGAAACTAAATGTCCATACAATGAGCTACTATGTTTTTCATGGTCCTACAGTATAAGCTACCCCATTTTTAGCACTTGAAAATGACCTCCTCTGGTTTAATCCTTAAAGGAACCATATGTAAGATTGTGGCCAAAACAGAAATAATTTACAGGGCTTGGTTTTGGGATGGTGCAGCAATAACCTTATCTGATTTGGTGGGGGAATAACCTCAGTGACAAACTGAATGGAAAACAGCACCACCTACTGGTGTGTGTTGAACATTACAGTTACTTTCAGGGACAAGGATTAGATATTCAGATTTTTTAGTTAGAGTTATTTAGCATGACATCATTGTTATGCATTGTGAATATCACCCACCTTAAGGTCAGCTGCTGCCTCATCTACAGGTTGGAACTTGTGGTTGGTGTGTTTCTTTGAAGCCTGACACACCAGACACACAGGCTGTTTATCCTCCAGACAGAAGAGCTTGAGTTTCTCACTGTGTAGACTGCAGAGCACCTCAGACCCTGCTGAAGCTCTCTGACTTCTCTCCTGTAAGAAGGTCTCACACAGGTTCTTTAAAACCAGATTCTGGGGCGGAAACTCCCTTGATGACCTCCTCCTGCAGACTGGACATTCTCTGGACCCTTTGCACTTCCAGAACTGCTGCAGGCAGGCGTCACACATACTGTGGCTACATGACAGGAGTACGGGATCCTTGAAGATGTCACAGCACACAGGACAGGAAAAATCCTCTTCTAATTTAGAAGCCATTTACTCTCAAAGAAATGTCTTTCAGTTGAAACAACTTGTAAGTTTGCTCTAACTTTTACAGGAAAAACTCAGAATGTTATAATACAGAATATTATTACATCACATATTACATAAATATAGCCCTTCCTATTGGTGTTCCTGTTGTATAGCCACCTATGGTTATCTGGGTTTAATAAAGTAAAATGACGATCTATCACCCAGTTCAACTTCCTCTTTCAGCTCTTCCTGTCTGGGGGAGGACCTATGGTGTATTGGCTCTGATTGGTGGGTAACGTAGCTGTTTACACGGTTGCACATGATGAGAGCACATGAGAGATTAGAGTCTGGGTCTGCTTTCAAAAAGAATAGGGCACCTTAAAGGGCTCAACATCATGTCTGTCTTGCTCTGTCAATTAATGTGCTCATTTAAATAACATTTAAAAGTGAATGTTTAGTCTGTTTTCAGATTTCTTTGCAATGCATTGTTAAGTGTTGCTACCATATAACCGTAGGCCTGTGTATAGAAATATCAAATTAACTGTGTGCTCCCTGTTTAAAACCAGTCCCCTTTGACCTTTGTAATACCTACTATAACTGATGTCCTGAACAACTGGTCAAGTGGTCTCGATTGAATTGAATATGGCCAGTGGTGGCTGTCAGAAAGAATTTCAGACAAAAGAGGTTTATATTTTAATTTGATTGTTTTAATTCTTATTTCATTTATGGGGCGGTGGTAGTGTAGGCCTAGTGGTTAAGGAGCTGGGCTAGCGTGCAGTCGCCTGAAAGTTGTCGTTTCAATTCCTGGCTTCCACCGTTGTGCCCTTGAGCAAGGCACTTAACCCCAAGTTGCTCCGGGGACAATGTGATCCCTTGTAATATAGCTAACATATGTAAGTCACTTTGGTCAAGAAGTGTCTGCTAAATGTAATGTAATGTAATGTAATGTCAGATTTTCCCATGCTGTAAGTTTGACATTTTACAATTGAGAAATAGTCAACTCCCTACCACCAGGTGGCGAGAAAGCATTCCTCGCCATTATGCAATGGCAAAGAAGAAGACCGGTAGATTGTATACGGAAGTCAACATTTATTCACTTCTGAATAGGCTGTTAAATCAGCTAGAAATGAACGGGAGACTGTAAATCAATAGCTATACAATGACGCTTACTGTTCCGAAACTATGTGGAAACACCAATCAGTTGCTACGTGCAAGTTAACCGTGAGTTAGATGTGCGGAAGTCGACTGTCTTCTGTTCATGTTGAGCTAATGTTAACTTGTTAAGCTAACTTGTGCTACATTGCATTGCTGAGTGGTAATCATTCTGTTGATTGGTCTTAAATGATGGGAAATATGTTATTTTTTAACTCAATTTAATAACTGTGTTAATCTGAACTTTGGAGGAAAAATCTAGCCTATATGTTGATGTTTTACGCTACCTGTCAAAATCTTGAATGCCACCAGCAACTAATGGTAACTGTGTGACTTAATTTGTTTTACCAGTAAGGTTATACAGTGCTTTCTTAATTTTTTTCAAGACTTGTATATCTCTGTCTTACTTACAGGGAATCTAAAAGTGTCTGGAAGGTTGGCAGAATGGGACAGCGGAGAACGGCGAGCTCTCGATCGCACAATCGTACTGCGCGCACGCATCCTCACAAGGCTGACTCCGAATCCGCACTCACTCCCACGGCCGGTGGCCGCACGGGGCCGGTGAAACACAGCATCTGCATGGTCTCGGACTTTTTCTACCCGAACATGGGCGGCGTGGAGAGTCACATCTACCAGCTCTCGCAGTGCTTGCTGGAGAAGGGACACAAGGTCGTGATTGCAACGCACGCCTACGGCGACCGGCGAGGGATCCGCTACCTGACCAACGGACTGAAAGTGTACTACTTACCTCTACAGGTCCGTCTTTCTCACTGTAACACTTTCAGTGTGTGTGTGCACACCATTTATTTACTGAGGAGATCACTGTTGCCTCAGTAACATGGTCTGTGTGTGTCTCTCTCATTCTTTGTTCTGATCTTGCTCTGTGTGCAGGTGATGTATAACCAGTCCACAGCAACCACCGTTTTCCACAGTTTGCCTCTTCTCAGGTGAGTCAGTATAAGTATAAGTATATATACTCTTTTGATCCTGTGAGGGAAATGTGGTCTCTGCATTTATCCCAATCCGTGAATTAATGAAACACACTCAACACACAGTGAACACACACAGTGAGATGAAGCACACACTAATCCCGACACAGTGAGCTGCCTGCTACAGCGGCGCTCGGGGAGCAGTGAGGGGTTAGGTGCCTTGCTCAAGGGCACTTCAGCCGTTCTGGTCGGGGTTCGAACCGGCAACCCTCCGGTTACTATATATACTATATATATTTACAATATAGTGCAAATGGTGTGGAAGATGGTCAATAGTGCAAGGAGAGCAGAGCAGCAAATGTATTCATTTTGCAAAGTAACACTGTGTGTGTATGTCCTATCTAACATTTTGTGTGTGTGTGTGTGTGTGTATCCCTCCCTCAGGTGTGTGTTTGTGCGGGAGCGCGTGACTGTCGTGCACGCTCACAGCTCGTTCTCCGCGCTGGCGCACGACGCGCTCTTCCACGCCAAGACGATGGGCCTGAACACGGTGTTCACGGACCACTCGCTGTTCGGCTTCGCCGACGTCAGCTCGGTGCTGACCAACAAGCTGCTGACGGTGACGCTGTGCGACACCAGCCACGTGGTGTGCGTGTCCTACACCAGCAAGGAGAACACGGTCCTGCGCGCCGCCCTGCCGCCCGAGCGCGTCTCCGTCATCCCCAACGCCGTCGACCCCGAGCAGTTCACCCCCGAGCCTGGCCGCCGCGACGACAGCCGCGTCACCGTGGTGGTGGTCAGCCGGCTGGTCTACAGGAAGGGTGAGAGCTGTGTGTGTGTGTGTGTGTGTGTGTGTGTGTGTGTGTGTGTGTGTGTGTGGTGTGTGGTGTGGTGTGGTGTGGTGTGTGTGTATGTGTGTATGTCTGGTCTACAGGAAGGGTGAGAGCTGTGGTCTACAGGAAGGGTGAGAGCTGTGTGTGTGTGGTGTGGTGTGGTGTGGTGTGTGTATCTATGTGTGTATGTCTGGTCTACAGGAAGGGTGAGAGCTGTGTGTGTGTGGTGTGGTGTGGTGTGGTGTGTGTATCTATGTGTGTATGTCTGGTCTACAGGAAGGGTAAGAGCTGTGTGTGTGTGTGTGGTGTGTGGTGTGGTGTGGTGTGGTGTGTGTATCTATGTGTGTATGTCTGGTCTACAGAAAGGGTAAGAGCTGTGTGCACACTGGTGTGTGTGTGTGTGTGTGTAAGAGTTTGCTGGGCTGTTTTTATTATGCATAGGTGAGTTTTGGTTTGACTGTTTCTTTGAAACTGTGTGTGTGGGTGCTTATGTGTGAATTATCGGGTGTGTGCTTTTAAAATTAATTTGAAGATGTTAAATTGATTTATTAGAGTCAGATTAGAGTCAGATTTATTATAGTGCCAATAACAAAAAGTACTCAGTTAGAACTGTATAATTCAAATGGGATACAAAAATAATGTCCAGAGCCTTCAGGATTGTTTTAGTTGTACAAAGATCACAGGAATATAACTTAATGGCTAAAGGCTGTGACATGCTCCCGCGTCTGTGTCCCGCACGCGCGCCGTGACAAGAATGATGTCATCAATGCACACGTGTGTGTGTGTGTGTGGGGGGTTGTGTTTTTTGTGTGCAATTGTGTCCCACAATTGGGACCCTGCGTCTTTGACAAGTGCAAAAGTGCAACAATTGGGACCGCGTCTTTGACACGCGCAAAAGTGCACTTGCTGGACTCAAAACTAGATCTCTGCCAGGTCTCTCACTACCTTCTCTGTGCTCCCCCGTCATCCTCATGGGACTCTCTCTGGTCGTTCCAAGATCCAGATTGATGCACAAAGGATCAGGACTCCCTGGCAGAGGAGATATTGTATCTCAATGGGACCAGCCTAATAGGATAAACAGGGAACATGTTTAAAAAGGCCACAAAGCAGCCCTTGCATTGAGGTCTCCAAGACTGTTAAATGACCTGCCAGGGGAGGGCAACTCTGTCTAGTCCAGGCAGTCCACTCCATAGCCCTCTAGGTGGTGCTATTGAGTAAAAGTGCACAGAGTGAATCTAGGTAGATGTTGTCTAGTTAGTTCCGCTTAGTTCTCTCAGGCAGCTCATTTCAGAGTGTGACAGCCAGTAGCATAACAACTATAGTTTGTGCAAAGCAACTAGTTACATGCTAATCTTTGAGTATGATAGCCAGTAGCATAACACTACTGTATAGTTTGTGCAGGGCAGCTAGTGACATGCTAATGTTTGAGTATGATATCCATCAGCATAACAAGGCAGCTAGTGACATGCTAATCGTTGAGTATGATAGCCAGTAGCATAACAAAAGCAGCTAGTGACATGCTAATCTTTGAGTATGATAGCCAGTAGCATGCTAATTTTTGAGTATGATAGTGAGCTAGTGGTAATAATAAAGAGTACAGTAACTAGCCAGCAACATGATAACCGCGAAGACATGACTCTGTGTTGATAAAGGTCGCTAGTCTCTCTGGCAGAAGGGATGTGCATCCAGAGGGTACCTAATATCTGACACACACACACACGCACGCACGCACGCGCGTAGGCAAGGGCACACACTCATTTACACACACTTTCTCTCAGTTGTGTCTCTCTGGTTACTGGTCCATTAGAGATATAATAACATAAGTGTGTGTTGCCATGACTCCTGTCTCTCAGCTGAGGAGAGCAGAGTAGCGCCAGGTCAGGATTGCACCGGTCACCGAGTCCTGTGTGTGTGTGTGTGTGTGTGTGAGTGTGTGTGAGTGAGTGTGTCTGTGTGTCTCTATGTGTCTCTGTATGTGTGAGTGTGAGGGAGAGACAGAGTGAGGTATGTTAGTATCTGCATGTTGGGTGCTTTGCTTATTTGACATGGATGAATGTGTGTTCAGGTGGACGAAGGCTTTGTTATCATTGGTGGTGGGGATTGTTTATTTTACTGTCTTGCTACATTGTTTCAGGGATCGATTTACTAGGCGGGATCATTCCAGTGCTCTGTGCAAAGCACCCTGATCTGTGCTTTCTGATTGGTGGAGAGGGACCCAAGAGAATAGTCCTGGAGGAAGTGAGGGAGAAGTACCAACTTCATGACCGGTAATACACCTGTTTTTACAACTCTGTTTGTGTGTTTGTTTGCATCTTATTTACTCTATTAGAATATCTTTGTTTTTATTACGTTGTTTATATGTGTATGTTGATCTGTGTGTGTGTGCGTGTGTGTAGGGTGCGTCTGCTGGGAGCTCTGGACCACAAGGACGTGAGAGATGTTCTGGTGCAAGGCCACATCTTCCTCAACACCTCCCTGACCGAGGCTTTCTGCATGGCCATTGTGGAGGGAGCCAGCTGTGGTCTACAGGTGTGTGTGTGTGTGTGAGAGAGAGGGGGGGGGGGGGGCGGCTGGATGACACTGTTTTTTAGTGTGCATTCCTGCTTTTGTATTGGTGTGGGTGTGTTGGTGTCTGTGAGTGTATTAGTGAGCAGTGTTTCCCCTAGACATTTTTCCAGCAGTGGTGCTGTTAGTCGTAGGAAGCTTATAATGATAATTTCTAACTATCTCCAGATGT
>NC_063191.1:5212802-5232802 GCF_017589495.1 Alosa alosa
TGTGTGTGTGTGTGTGTGTGTGTGTGTGTGTGCTTGCTATAGTATGGAGCAGATGTATCATCGTTTGTGTGTTTATATGTTTATGCTTAGTTTCTGTATATTCATTCATATGTGTGTGTGTGTACATGTCCAGTTTCATCTCACAATACTACATTAACTTGAGTGAAATTAAACAAATGACATCTCACCTGTGTGTGTGTGCGCGTGTGTGTGCGTGTGCGTGTGCGTGTGCGTGTGCGTGTGCGTGTGTGTGTGTGTGTCTCTGTCTCTGTCTCTCTCTCTCTCTGTGTGTGTGTGTGTGTGTGTGTGTAGGCGAATGCCGTGACCATTGACGGAGCCACTCCTCTGTTAAATGCCTGCTGCAGTGGAAGCCCCGCCCTGGTCAACCTCATTCTGAAACAAAACTCCGCCCACCACCCTGCTCACAGCTTGGCTTCACCTATTCATGAGGCAGCAAAGAGAGGTGTGTGTGTTTGTGTGTGTGTGTTTATCTGTCATGTCTGTTTTTGTGTGTGCCTTTGAGTGTGTCTAAATAAATGGTCATCATATGGAATGTGATATAAAGCAGTTTCCTGTTGTGTATGGGCCGGATTTACAGTGTTTGTTGTGTATGGGCCGGTTTTTCAGTGTGTGTTGTAGAGTGTATTGCAGTTGTAGTGTTTGTTGTAGAGTGTGTGTATTCTAATCTCTCTCTCTCTCTGTTTGTGTGTGTGTGTGTGCACGCACTCGTGTGTGTGTGTGTGTGTGTGTGTGTGTGTGTGTGTGTGTGTGTGTGTGTGTGTGTGTGTGTGTGCGGCTTGTGTGTGTGTGTGTGTGTGTGTGTGCGGCTTGTCTGTGTGTGTGTATGTGTGTGTGTTATCGTGTGTGTGTGTGCGCGCTTGTGTGTGTGTGTGTGTGCGCGCTCGTGTGTGTGTGTGCGCGCTTGTGTGTGTGTGTGTGCGCGCTCTCGTGTGTGTGTGTGCGCTCATGTGTGTGTGTGTGCGCTCGTGTGCCTGTGCTTGTGTGTGTGTGTGTGTGTGTGTGTGTGTGTGTGTGTGTGCGTGCTCGTGTGTGTGTGTATGCAGGACACGTGGCCTGTGTGGAGCTGCTACTGGCCCATGGGGTGGATGCTGACCTGGAGCTGGACACTGGAACTCCACTCTACTCTGCCTGCGAAGCGCAGAGAACCGACTGCGTACACACACTGCTGCTGCTAGGTCAGACACATGCACGCACACACCACACACACACACACACACACACACACACACACACAGACCCGCCTGCCAGCACACACACACACAGACCCGCCTGCCAGCACACACACACACAGACCCGCCTACACACACACACACGCACCCACACACACACACACACGCACGCACGCACGCACACACACGAGCGCACACACAGACACACACACACACACAAATATGGGGTTTCATTGCAAAATTATCATTCTTGTTTTTGGGAGTCTTGGGCATGTGCACAAACTTGTCTTACGCGGACTGCAACTGTGTGGACTAAGCAAACCAATTGCAAAAAAACTTGCAAAGTACTCCTCCATTTCTGTAATAATAGGTAGTTTATCCATCTGGAAGCGACGATGCCATGTTTACCCATAATCATGCAGAATGAAAATAGCACAATGCATTCTGTGTTTGATCAGACCTGCCTAAGTGTGTAACTTACTTACTTCCTTCAATGTTTGGATCTGTGAATCTTCCCCTGTGTTAAGGTCCAAATAAAAGCATTAAAATGTGTGTGTGTTTACTGTTGTTCATCTGTAGGTGCTGATGTGAATCGTGGGCGTGGCCTGGACACTCCCCTGCATGCTGCAGCCCGAGTGGGCGGAGTCAGAGAGGTGTCGCTGCTGCTTCAGCACGGGGCTGATGGGAATTGTAGGAACTCAGAGGGGAAGAGAGCCGTGGAGCTGACCCAGCAGCACAGCCCAGAGAGGCTGCTCCTGCAGGCCACAGGTACACCTGAGTAACCAGCTGCTAGCTGCAGATACAGTCCTTTAAAGGTGTAGGTTTTTGAACATTCTAACATAAGATTCCGTTACGCAACAATTGAAGGTTCTAAAATTCTATGTTGAATTCAGAGCCATATAGATATACTTATATATCTATAAGGCTCTGGTTGAATTCAATGAACCCAGATATTCTTTAGAATGTTCATTTCCCAACACCGGTGTGACAGTACTCCTTTAAGGGTTAACGCAAGGAAGATTATAAGTGTTTTTTAAGATGCTGAGATTAACTTCCTGTGTGTGTGTGTGCCTGTGTGTGTGTGTCCCTGTGTGTGTGTGGGTGTGTGTGTGTGTGTGTGTGTGTGTGTGTGTGTGTGTGTGTGTGTGTGTCTCTGTGTGTGTGTCTCTGTGTGTGTGTGTGTGTGTGTGTGTTGTGTGTGTGTGTGTGTGTGTGTGTGTGTGTGCGTGTGTGTGTGTGTGTGTGTGTGTGTGTGTCTGTGTCTGTGTGTGTGTGTGTGTGTGTGTGTGTGTGTGTGTGTGTGTGTGTGTGTGTGTGTGTGTGTGTGTGTGTGTGTGTGTGTGTGTTTCAGGTCCCTGCTCTCTCTCCCAGCTCTCCAGGCTGTGTATCCGCCGGTCGCTAGGGCAACACAGACTCAGCAAGACACACACACTCTACCTGCCACACACTCTTCACAATTACCTGCTCTACAGATAACACACACACACACAGACACACACTCTTCACAATTACCTGCTCTACAGATACACACACACACACACCACCAGATGCAATGGAACTGCCTACACCGGATGTGTGTGAGAGAGCACACATCCAGAAAAAAAATATTACGCTCTGTGAATAGAACACTGCAGCTGTGCATCCAGCATAGCCCAGTGGTAACCAACACACACACACACACACACACACACACATACAAACAGCCCCTCCACCACACACACACACACACACATCATATACAAACAGCCCCTCCACCCACACACACACACACACACACACACACACACACACACATCATATACAAACAGCCCCTCCACCATACACACACACACATCATATACAAACAGCCCCTCCACCACACACACACACACACACACACACACACACACAAATAATGCAACTGTATACTGTATATCTACAATGAACGCATACACTGACAATATATTTTACAAGACACAGCCATACAACAGACTATCACAAACGCCTCTCTTATATATTCTAATACTTGTATATATACAATGTATATAATGTGAACGTTTTGTTTTATGTTTTATGCAATTTGCCCTCATTTGCCAAATAAAGAGATTTTTTTAATTCATAAAAGGGTGTAAGTTTGATTTATTTATGTGGGATGGGGTGAGGAGGTGTGTGTGTGTGTGTGTGTGTGCAAGGGCGGACTGGCAATCTGTGCCTCATCGGCCAAGTAGGGCGACCGTCTAGCTCTCCATATAAATATGCGTCACTCAGACTTAATCAAAGCTATCAGTAGGCCTGTGCAGTACACACTGTCTACACTACCAGTTGTCATCCAAAAAAGTAAACATTTGCGCCATCGCGTTTTCAATGATACAGCCTTTATATTTCAGCCCTCTCTATGGTTCAGTCTTGCTCATAATAGCCTTGCACCTCTAAAGCGTGCTAGAATTGAATTCCATGCGTTTTCTCACAATAACCCCTTTTCAAATTAAAAGTCCCCATAGAGGCAGAAGGCCTCTTCATTCTTAAAAAAATATATAATAAACAAAAAATGAATGAAATGAATCATGAAATGAATATTAAATAAATAAAAAACAAGAATATAACATGTAAACAGATCATTTACATATAATCTGGAGTTATTTGCAGTGAGCTACCCCTGCCTTGCCTACAGACTAGAGGTAAAACATGCTGTAGGCCTGACAGTGTTGCTTTGTTTAGGCTATAAGATAAGGTTTATCCGATTTAACTATTTCTACTCTCAATAAATGTTATGTTAAGGTGAGTTTAACAGATGTTACCTTTACATTATTCAAATCTTGCTCAGGAGCTAGACTTGCTCCATTGTAGTATGTGATGAAATTATACTCCCAGTAGACTTAGTTGAATAAAAGTTGAATTAGTTGAATAAAATATCCTGTGTAGGTTTTTATAGACTGTATTGTAATATGCTATCAATGCATGCAATATATTTAAGTCAATTTATCAATTTTGTTTCCATAAAAAATCACTAAAAGTCATCATTTCAGGGGTTGTTTTTCAAAAGTTGAATCAGAAGCACAATCAATAATTAGGCTAGCATTTTTGTAAAATGTGACCACCTATTTTTTAATGTGATACCTTGACTGGCAGAGTAGGCCTATGTGAGACAGCAAGGGTGTGTGTGCTAGTGTAGCCAGGTTAAAATGGGATTTGACAGGTGGGGAACCCTAAAATCCAGAATCGATGCAAAGGGGGAAAATTACTCACTGTTGGACATGTGAACATATTGAGTATAGTGGTATAGTAGCAATACTTTTTGGACAAACTGCTAGCTTGTTGGTTACCTCTGTACACACATTTTATGTATTTTATTTATTTAATGTTTTTTTTATGTTATTTTTTTATTACATACAAAAATCACCATACAAATTATAACAAATAGGGGTACAAGAATTCAACACAAAGAGGACATAATATCAGAACATAGACATATAGTTCTGTCAGCTTTTCGGCTGTTGAGTCCAACAATAGTGTCCATGTAGAATTTGACTTCTATCTATCTATCTATCTATCTATCTATCTATCTATCTATCTATCTATCTATCGAATATGAAAATGTCCCAATAATAAGAGCAAATTGATTGTAAAGACACCATTTATATTAATGTCTGCATTTTCATAAAAAAATATAACATTCTTTTTCTGAAGAGTAACATTGCACAACCACACAGCTGAATATATGTATTATTGTGTGTGTGTGTGCATGCGTGAGCGTGTGCGTGTGTAGCCTACATCATGAACGCTCGGGGGCGCTGGTTGCTTTGATTCAAAGGGGCATCTCAGGCACTAAAGAAGATGAATTGCCGGGGCAGAAGAGAAGTCACGTCCCCCGCTTCATGGCTAGCCTACAAGTTACGTAATGAACGGAGGACATCAAACCTCGGGTGCCAGCGGAAGATACAGAAACAACTCTAAGCTCACAAATCGAGAGATTATGTTGTCTGTTGTTATAACGGTGATTTATTGGTGTCACGGTCCCGACGTGAGGCTGCATGTGCTGTCTGGCCTTTTTTTTATTCATTAATTTTTTTTATCCTAATTTGAACTCAGATTAGCCGCTTCACACGCGCGCGCAATCTGCGCGGGGTTCCCTGCTCCAACGGTGACGGAGATTTTAGCCGTCTATCCCGAGGCTCGAGGACACGCCCCCCACTCGCGCGCCTACCATAGGGCATCACCGCGGGTGCGGGCACAACCGAGTTTGGAGTCGGTCGTCGCGAGGGTCCGTGTCTGTGTCGTGCAAAGCAGAGATCCGACAGACAGATACACAAGCCTAGTCGGTGAAAACCACGGGGGTTCACTCGTCCGTAGGAAAACCCGTCATCTTCCTGGAGTGTCCGGACAGGTAAGACGGATTTAATTAACCATATCCTGAAAGAGTCGCGTGTTTTCCTGACACGCCAGTTCAAACAGCGCAGCTCAGCTGCCTGAATATACAATGAGGTAGTAGCGTCATCCATTTCCTTCTACCATTGAATTGCATGCCCATAACAAGCCCTATTATATCACTCTTGTTTAATTGTTCTAAGACATATGTAAAGCCTAGGATAAATGAAGGATAGGCTAATTGATTGTTGGCAGTGCCTGAGAGTTTGTTGCCCGTTCCTTATGCAAATGAAAGCTCTGGTGGTGTCTGCTGTATCTCCCCAGTCGCCTTCATGATACACAGTATTTAGGGTAAAGTTCGCTCCTCATCCAAACTAAACAGGTGCAATGCACCACTCAACACTTTCACACATCCCCCCAAACAGTGCAGGCAACAATTAATGGCATAACAAACTAGTGTAACCTTCAGTCACGGTTCCCTCGAAGGCTATGTCTGTCAGCATCTTTGTCAGGTAAACCTCTATCCCATCTGCTCTGGTTACTGTGTGTTTCCGTGTCGACTGCACACACGAGGGGATAAAAGAACCGTGTCTGCGCACCCTCTTTTCATAGCTCCGTTTACCCCAGAGGAATAAGGGAAACACTGAGCTTTACAACCGATTGTAGTCTAAAACGCATAGAACCCGAAACTCATAAAAGCTAAACCCAGAAAAATCCCTTTACACACCCGTTACCATTACGTTTTTGTACTTCAATTGGATTGGTAATAACATTTCTCCTCTCTCTGCGCAAGGGAGTCGTGTGGTGCGGAGACGGCTTCTCGCCGCGGGCTGATGTCTCGAGCATTTCAAACGAGCTGTCAAACGAATTTTCAGGCTTCAGCGCGAGTCGATGTAACCGCGGCAAGCGCAGGAGTGTGGCGAATTGAAATGTGGGTCTCGAAACGAAGCGGCGGGATACAGGACCTGTCCGAGGGCATCACGGACACTGGCTGAAATTGGTGTGATATTTTGATTCAGCCGGTAAATTAACGAGGGGAAGGAAATGTCTTAGTAATCGAGAAACGTCCACAGAGGCAAGCCAATGTGTTCTTTCTCTCTCTCTCTCTCTCTCTCTCTCTCACACACACACACACACACACACACACACACACACACACACCCACACTATAATTATTCCCTCAGGGAAGCTCTGGGATTTCTGCCCCAAGATGACAGCCTTAGTTCATCCCAAACTGCCCTATATACCCAGTCAAGCACATAAGCTTAGCTTCAGACACAAGGACAATCACCTTTCCTCTCACCCTCTCTCCCCTTCCTCTCTACCTCTTCTTGATCTACTCCACTACGTGTGTGTGTGTGTGTGTGTGTGTGTGCGCTCAGTTGTGTTGACACTCCCCATTCCACATCAAAGGGCCAGTTTCAGTCCACATCAGGAAGTAATTCAGATCACAGTGCACTGCAGATGGATCAGGTCATTACTGAACTCAGTGTTATAGTGGCTTTGCACATATACCCACACGTACGCACACACACACACACACACGTACAAACACACACACACACACACACACACACACACACACACACACACACACACACACACACGGACACACAACACACACAACACACACATGCACACACAACAAGAACACATACAGATAATAAATAAAAACACACAAGGGTGCCACATGGGTGCCAGGAATGCAGAACCCATAGAGCAGCATGATGCCGTGTGTGTGCGCGTGCGTGTGTGTGTGTGTGTGTTGCTTGATCATATCTGTGGCTTGGGGAGCATTCAAGAGGAGAGGCAAGAGCACAGATAGCAGAGGAGAGGAGGAGAGGAGAGTGAGTAGGAGAGGAGATAAGAGGAGAGCAGAGGGGAGGAGGGGTGAGGAGAGGAGAGGAGGAGAGAGGAGAGGAGGAAAGGAAAGGAAAGGAAAGGGGAATAGATGAAGGGAGGAGTGGAAGATGCATGAGAGAGAAAGAGAGGAGGAATTGAACCCTATGGAAATGTGAGGGAACGCCATGGAGAGGAGAGGAGAGGAGGAGGGGAGGAGAGGAGGAGGAGAGGAGGAGGAGGGAGGAGGGAGGAGGAGGAGGGAGGAGGAGGGAGAGGAGGAGGGAGGAGGGAAGGAGAGGAGAGGAGGGGGGAGGAGGAGGGAGAGGAGAAGGGGAGGAGCAGAGAGGAGAGGAGAGAGGAGAGAAGCAGAGGAGAGGAGAGGTGCAGAGGAGAATAGAACAGAGGAGAGGAGGAGTGGGGAAGTGGTGGTTTGACGAGTATAGAGGAACCATGCAAAGGGGAAGAACCTAGGAGAAGGACAGAGCTGAATGTTGACCGGTGTATTCATGTTGGTCTGGTCATTTTCTGTTTAATAAGTGCCACACAGCATTTATATTTGTTTTCCAATTGTAAATAAGTCCCACAAGGCATTTGTGTTAGTTTTATCATTTTCAAAAAAGTGCCACTTGGCATTTATGTTTGCTTGGTAATTTTAAAGAGGTGGCAGAAGAAATTCATGTTAGATTTGTAATAAAAACAGTGACCACAAGGCATTCATGTTTGTGTTGTGTTATAAGTGATCAGAAAGATGTTCCTGTCTGTCTTGTCAACCCCAGGCCCTTGGTGTGCTCCCTTGGCCTTTATTAAATCGCTTCCCATCTCTGCACACGGCCCTCGTGCTGTCTTTTGATTGGCATTACCTTAGATCAGGAAGCAGTGTATCGTTTTGGTTTTGTTTGTTTTTTTTGTTCAAGAGAAACAGCATTGGGTGTTTCTAATTGGAAGGTTCTAAAAGAGATGTTTTTGATTAATGAAGCAACTCTGCAGTCACAGATGCGAAGAGTCTGCTACCTCCTTAAGGTCCTTCAGATCCACACGCACAGACTGAGAGAGGCAGCTAGAAAAGATAGGTAGATGAGGAGAGACATCAGTGAGATCGCTATGACAACTATAGAGAATCAGGTGAGACAGATTGAGATGTGGATGATCTTGCTGACGCTGCTTTGGCATACAAGTTCCATATGTGTATCAGAAGAAAATAACATGGGCACACACACACACACACTCTATTACATAACAATAAAGAAACCCATGTCGTCTATTCATACACCATTGCATATCTCCTATTGTCATTTTACTACGGGAACGTGCCATGACCGGTTTAAGGAATAAGTTAGCGCCAGATCGCAGAGTCTTTTTATCTTAAGAACATGGTTTATTTGAGTGTTAACAGTCCATAATCCAGCACAGATCAGAAAGGACAACGTCTCCTCGGCTGCTGTTACTCCTTTTCTTAACTTCTGCTGCTGTAGGCTGTTAGCTATGATTATTGCCCACCTGCGACTGATACCTATGTAGTATGTACACACCACCAGAGCCACCACTTGTTTGTGGGACAATCTTATTGGTTATAAGTCTGTTCATGATTGACAGGCCAGAAAGGTCCATTGAATAGTGATGTGAGACAGACAGCTGTGGATATACCTCAGACAGGTAGAGACACACCAGAGACATACTCTATGTTAGACAGGTGTATATGAGACAGACAGGTGTGGATGTGAGACAGACAGGTGTGGCTATATCTCAGACAGGTAGAGACACACCAGGTGATGTGATTGAGACAGGTGTGAGCACGAGTGAGAAACACAGAGACAGGTGGAGCAGACCTCAGTGCTGGGTGGAGAGGATGTGGAGCAGACCTCAGTGCTGGGTGGAGAGGATGTGGGTTGTGTGGAGCAGACCTCAGTGCTGGATGGAGAGGATGTGGGCTGTGCTCATCTCATTCATACCATGAAACATTCAGCTGAGCACAAGTGGAGCCGTCTTGCATTAATATACATAACAACCGTAGACATCTCTGAGATGCTCTCAGTTTCTGCTGATTGTATGTAAATCTCTCTCTCCCTCTCTCCCTCTCTCTCTCTTTTCTCTCTGTAATACACAGAGAGAGAGTGAGAGAGAGGGAGAGAGAGAAAGAGAGAGAGAGAGAGGCTCTCTCCATCAAATTTTTAGTGGTTAGCAATGGTGACCGCAGCGTCTTAACATGATTTAGTGCAGGGAGGTCTCCTTTCAGCCTCAAGGTTGTGTGTGTGGGGGTGTGTGGGGGTGTGTGTGTGTGTGTGTGTGTGGGGGGGTGCAGTGTGTGAATGGAGTGGATGTGTGTAAGACTTCAATGAATGGATGTGTGTGTGTGTGTGTGTGTGTGTGTGTGTGTGTGTGTGTGTGTGTGTGTGTGTCTGTCTGTCTGCCTGCCTGGAATGTATTGTGTGTGTGCTTGTGTGCAAATGTGTGTATTTTCTCGTGGGTATTTGTGTGTATGAATGTGTCTGTATGCATGTGTCTATGCTCCAGTGTGTTTGTGTGTGTGTGCTTGTGTGCAAATGTGTGTATTTTCTGGTGGGTATTTGTGTGTATGCATGTGTCTATGTTCCAGTGTGCTTGTGTGCAAATGTGTGTATTTTATGGTGGGAATTTGTGTGTATGAATGTGTGTATGCATGTGTGTATGTTCCAGTGTGTGTGATGCTTAAGTGCTTGTTCATGCTTCATCTCCTCCAGAAGCACCCTTGTGTGAGTGCTCCCTCTCCTCACCCAGTACTTCCCTGTGTGTCTGTGTGTGTGTGTGTGTGTCTGTGTGTGTCTGTGTCTGTGTCTGTGTCTATGTGAGAGGCTATGTGAGAGGCTATGTGCTACTGACAGATCTGTGTGTGTGTGTGTGTGTGTGTGGTGTGTGTGTGGGCCTGTGTCAGAGGCTATGTGCTACTGACAGGTGTGTGTGTGTGTGTGTGGTGTGTGTGTGTGGGCCTGTGTCAGAGGCTATGTGCTACTGACAGGTCACACAGGTATCCTCTCCAGTCATCTTCTCCATGCTTTGTTGTGGGATTTGGGGCTGTTTTATCTCTCTCTCTCTCTCTCTTTCTCTATCTCTCTCTGTGTTGTGGGATTTGGGGCTGTTTTCTCTCTCTCTCTCTCTCTCTCTCTCTTTCTCTATCTCTCTGTGTGTTTGTTTTTCTCTCTTTTCTCTCTCTCTCTCTCTCTCTCTCTCTCTCTCTCTCTCTCTCTCTCTCTGTGTTGTGGGATTTGGGGCTGTTTTCTCTCTCTCTCTCTCTCTCTCTCTTTCTCTATCTCTTTCTGTGTTGTGGGATTTGGGGCTGTTTTCTCTCTCTCTCTCTCTCTCTCTCTCTCTCTCTGTCTCTATCTCTTTCTGTGTTGTGGGATTTGGGGCTGTTTTCTCTCTCTCTGTCTCTCTCACAGTTGTATCATCTATCTAATATTTATCTCATCTAACTATCTAATATTTTAGTTCTTTCTGTAAAGAAATTTGATTGGTGGATTTAAATAAAGAATTCAAATGTGTGACCCTGGATAGGTGTGAGTTTTGTTGTGGTGTGTTGGTGTGTGTGTTGTGTTGTGTTGTGTTGTGTTGTGTTGTCTTGTGTTGTGTTGTGTTCTTGTTGTTGTTGTTGTTGTTGTACTTTTGTGTGGGTATGTTTTGTTGTTGTGTTGCATTGTGCTGGCCTGTATATTCTTTGCAGCTGATTGGTGTGTGTTGGTGTGGGGTTGTGTTGTGTTGTGTTGTGTTGTGTTGTGTTGTGTTGTGTTGTGTTGTGTTGTGTTGTGTTGTGTTGTGTTGTGTTGTGTAGTGTTGTGTTGTGTGGAGGAGGTCTGTAGATATTCAGAGCTGATTGTGTAGTGTCTGTGTTGGTGTGGGTATGTGTTGTGTTGTGTTGTGTTGTGTTGTGTTGTGTTGTGTTTGTGTTGCGTTGTGTTGAGGAGGTCTGTATATTCGGAGCTGAGTATGTAGTATGTGTGGCCTTGTTAACATCTGTCCCAGCATGCTGCCTGCCTAATGAGGAATTATTATGGGGTGGAAGTGTTGTAATGGAGACAGCAGGGCAGGAGAGTTGAGAGGAGTTCTGCTAGATTCTGGAAGATTCCGGCTGATGCCTCAGTACAGTGAGAGTCTCCTGTGGCGTGTGTTCCGTGTGGCTATGCAATCAACAGTGTTATTTTCCACTCTCTTGCTTTCTGTCGGCTCTCTCTATCTCTCTCTCTCTCTCCCTCCCTCTCTCTCCCTCTCTCTATCTCTCTATCTCTACATCTCCCTCTCTCTCTCTTTCTTCCTCTCCCTCTCTCTACATCTCCCTCTCTCTATCTCCCTCTATCTCTCCCTCTCATCTCCCTTCCTGTCTCTGATGCACTGTGCAATTTTTTCTCTGTCCATGTTGGTTTCTCTCCTCACACCTCTGTGTCTGTCTCTTGCTAATTATCCAACACTCTTTTCCCACCCCCTCTGTATCCCTCTTTCATCCCCCTCTCTGTCCCTCTCTCATCCCCCTCTCTATTTCCTGGTTGTCTATCACACATCTCCCTCTCTCGCCTCTCATTTCCTTTCATTCCCAGTCCCCCCCTTCTCTCTCTCTCTCTCTGTCTGTTTCTCTCTATCTCTCTCTCTCTCTCTCTCTCTCCCTCCTTTCTCTCTCTCCAGTTGTTTTGTTCCATCTTCCTCAGTCCTATTTATCACTAACACCCCCCCACACACACACACACACACACACACACACACACACACACACACACACACACACACACACACACACACACACACACACACACACACACTTTCTTCCATTTTCTCTCTCCCTTTTTCGTTTACTTCCCTCCACTCTCTCTCTCTCTCTCTCTCTCTCTTTCTCAGCCCCTCTCGTGTCTCTCCATCTCTCAGCGGAAGCCAGTGCAGCGCTGCAGCAGGTGCCGTGTCTGCTGTTTGAACAGCTGTTAATTGAAGTGATGCAGTAATTGATGTCTCAATTGTGCCTCTACCCATACAGGTGTTAATTACCTCACACTCACTTAGTCACCTGTCCTGAGAGAGAGAGAGAGAGAGAGAGAGAGAGAGAGAGAGAGAGAGAGAGAGAGAGAGAGAGAGAGAAGAGAGAGAGAGAGAGAGAGAGACACAAGAGAGAGAGAGAGAGAGAGAGAGAGACACAGAAAGAGAGAGAGAGAGAAAGACGCACACAGAGAGAGAGAGAGAGAAAGACGCACATGGAGAGAGAGAGAGAGAGGGAAAGAAAAAGGCAAAAGCGAGGAGAGAGAGAACAGAAAGAGAGAGAGAAAGCAAAAAAGTGAGGAGACAGAAAGGGGGTGATAGCGGAAGAGAACGAACAAAACAGTATGATAAGAAAAGAGAACAGAGGAACAGACATAAATGTCATCTACACACTGTGTGTGTGTGTGTGTGTGTGTGTGTGTGTTTTGTGGTGCATATCTATGGGGTGCGTGTCTAGTTGTGGGTGTGACCTAGGCTACTGTTGGCTCCCTCCCTGAGTACACTTGCATTCTTTGTAAGTGTAGAAACAACCCTGAGCAAACACACACACACACACACACACACACACCAGTGACGTGTGGTGAGGTCAATTGTTGGTGAGGCACAGGAAAAATTCAACCTTTAAAGACACCAATTTTCTTTTTGATGAATAATGTATCGTAAATAAATAAATGTTCTTCCTGAAAATACAGGGGTCATAAGCACTGTATACACACCACTATGTTAAATTACCATAGAGGCAGGCAGATTTTTATTTTTAAAGACCAGTTATTTCATGGATCTAGGATACTATGCATCCTGATAAACTTCCCTTGGCCTTTGGAATTAAAATAGCCACCTAGTGTTGCACGGTGCACCGATGCTACAAAAGTATCGCAATACCATGAAATAAAAAATGTCACGATACCTAATATGATAGCAGTTTTGCCGGGCGGTCATATAGGTTTAGTCAGATTTTTTTTTTTTTTTTATTTTTTTTTTTTTCTTTTTCGCGATGCCCAAATTTCCGTCAATGATTTCGGGACACTGAAAAGACCGGGTACACTAAACTTGGTGGACATGTAACCCCACATGGATAGCATGGAACCATCGTTTTTCGTTTTGATCTGTAGCCCCCCGCTGAATTGGACCCCCAAAGGAGGGTAGGGCAGACACAGTTTTCTGTGAATATCTCAAAAAACCGTAGGGTTTAGGAGGACCATTTTTATGTCCTTTTATGTGTATGTTGATCTCAAGGCCATGTCAACCCATTCCATAACCACTCATTTCATGTATATAGCGCCACCTAGTTAAACACAAAAAAAAAAAAAAATGAGGTGGTGTAATTGAAGGTATCTGTGACCTAACATAGTCAAAACTGCACGAAATTGGAAGTGTAGGATCATTATGACACCCTCTGTATGCACGCCAAGTTTTGTGGAATTCCGTTCATGGGGGGCCACACAATAAATTAATTTATGTTACTATACACCAACTGGCCTGTAGGTGGCGGAGACAGTTTTCTGTGAATATCTCGAGAACCGTGAGGGCCTAGGAGGTCCACCTTTTTTTTTGTATGTTGGTCTTAAGGGGCATGTCAACCCATCCCATTACCACTTATTTCATGTATAGCCACCTAGTTAAAAATTAAAAAAGCAAAAAAATTAGGTGTTTTCATCTCAATATTCCTATTGACAAGGTCAAAACTGCACAGGAATTAAAAGTGTAGGATCATTATGACACCCTCTGAATGCATGCCAAGTTTTGTGTACTTTCGTTCATGGGGGGCCTTACATATATATTGTATCCCTGAATCTTACCCAACTACTAACCTTAACCTGTCACTGCAACATTATGCCTAATCTTAACCAAAAACACATATATATTGTATCCCTGAATCTTACCCAACTACTAACCTTAACCTGTCACTACAACATTATGCCTAATCTTAACCCTTAACTTAATCAACCCACATCAATAGGTTTTCTCATTTTGACCCTACACCTAAAAATTCAATTTTTTTAAAAACCTAACCCCAGTAGGACCTGACCCCCTTAAAACTCAACACTGCGTGGTCTCTCATCGTAACCACTACACCTAAACTTAATTCTAAAACTTAACCTTAAAACAGTCTGACCTCCTAAAATTCAACACTAATGGTCATGTCAAACCCAACTACAGACTCACTCGGAACACAGAGGTATTGTATCCCTGAATCGCACCCAACTACTAACCTTAACCTGTCACTGCAACATTATGCAATAAAATAATTTATGTGTACATTTAGTGACGTACACCAACAAGGATTCCCGGGACACTGAAAGACCGGGGTACACAAAACTTGGTGGGCATGTACCCCCACATGGATAGTATGGAACCGTCATTTTTCGTTTTCATCTGCAGCCCCCGCTGGACTGGACCCCCTAAAGGAGGGGTAGGGCAGACACAGTTCTCTGTGAATCTTTTATGGTATGTTGGTCTCAAGGGCCCACATCAACCTGGCTCATAATCACTCATTTGTGATTTGCCCCCGTAAAAAAATGAAAATGCAATATTATTCTGCTTTAATCGCCCCTATCTTCAGTTAAGATGTTCAGAACTGCACCAAATTTTATGTGTATGATTGACCTGGCATTCTCTGGGGGTCTGGGGGTATGCCAAGTTTCGTAGAATTTCATCCATGGGGGGGCTAAAAAAATTAGGTTATGTGTACATTTAGTGACTGTACACTAATTGGCCTGTAAATGGCGGTGCACACATATAAACATGCACACACACAGGCACCCACATACTATCGGTATTAGAACGGCCGATACATAATTACAAATTCAATAGGATCAAAAGAAAGCCAAAATATTCATCATCATCATCATGGCTGCATTTTCAGTATTGGCGATAAGTAGTCGCTTGTCCACTAGATGGCGATCGTTGCAGTGAGACGTAATTTTTTGGAAGTTAAAAGTGGGTTGAAAAATAATGGACACTTCCTACAAGGACTGTAATTTACCTGTTTTAACATCTAATAAGGATAGGACGATGTTCACATGAAGTGTAAGTGAGGATGAAGTGAGGATGTTTATCGGACATGCTTGGTTTTACTGCAGGTTAATCTATCTTGTAATATCAATAAGGACCTAGGTAATGTTAACGTTAGCGTTGGTTGAGTGATGGAGGCCCATTTGATTGATTGCATTTGTAGAAAACTATAAATGCGGTTATACCAAGCAAATTGATAGCAGCACTGTTTGTATCTTTCGACTGTCATTTATTGCACGTGCTACAAAATCATTCTGTGCAATGGAAGATTTACCAACGTTACACCGGTCTGATACAGTTTTGCCTATACATGCTTGAGACTGAGACGCCTGTTTATTTTGTTTTAAGTGCGTGCAGGGTGTGAGAGGGGAATCGATGTGCTTTGATTACAGCTTGGTAGTTGTAGTCTGTGAAATTAAAAAGCACGTGTGTGTGAAGTATCCAAACAATGACACCTTCATTTCATTATGGCTGCTTTAGCAACACACCTTAAGCTACTGTGTAGTGGGTCCCATTTAGAAGTGGCTACTTCATTCAAGGCTTTTCCTTGACTCATGGAACTGCGTGAATGTTATTACAACTTTTCGCCACGATATGGCAGTTTAAGTCCGCTTGATACTGTAAGTCGTAAGCCATTGGTTTCCAAAGGAGATTTTATTTGTGTCGCCAGCATAGCCTATTGACAATTTATGTTGTAAATAGGCCTACCTTATAATCCTACCTGTAGCTTAGGAAGCTAACAGCTTTCTATTAGGATCTAGTTTGTTAGTTACAGTTTTGTCATAACTCCCTAATGCATTTTGCATTTAGAATAGCCAGAGCGTGTATATCTCAATCTGAAAATTAAACAATATCGGTGCCTATGGACTAGGCTGGGTGAACCCAGCCTGATCTGCCCGCTATTTATTTTTTTTTTTTTTTAAAGATTGAGCTTGGTCTGATGAAAGCCAGACTAGCCATGGACCTCAGTTACACAATGCAAGGGAACATGAATCAGCCTATATTTGCACGAACAATAACGGACAAAAGCTCTTCAACTTTGGCCCTTTAAAATGTGTATGAACAGTCTAGTTTAACGATTTCATCAAGGCCCATTTGGACATGTCAGTTATTTGCACCACTGGTTAGATGTAAAACAGCATTTCGTTTTCAGACTACTGTTACTTAATTTGTGCATTAACAATAACGTTTCAGACTACTGTTACTTAATTTGTGCATTGACAATAAAGTATTACATGAACTAAAGATGACTAAAATCTTATGTAGAAGAAGAAACATTCACAAAAAAATCCATCCATCCAAAAAATGACCTTTTGTTTTTGATAGCTGTTGAAAACGGCATGGAACTGACAGAGATGTTTTGTTTATAAATACATAAAAAATAAATAAATAACATTATGCTGATACCTTTTGCTTTTCCCAAATACAATGTAGCCTACAGGTGTAAGTGACCTTTCATCAATCCAGTTGCAATGGATGAACTGTGATGACCTGCCCTACTTGTGATTGTTTAGAGATTTTAAAGGTTTTATAACAATGCTACATCTTCTTTGGCTATTCTACAATCTATTCACCTTTTCAGCACAAGTAGGCTACTTTCTGTACAGCCGCACATACACACTCAGGCATGCCAAACAAGCATACACAAAAGTTTCAAGAGTGGGGGATGGAGTAAAAGATGGAGACAAATTGAAGTGTGATCTATTTTCGCGGAATGGATGTACAGGACTGAGCGGTGGTCATATTTTGTACCGCTATGCGGTACATCTAGTTTTATTAGTATCGATACTTTTGAGAATGACCGTGTTCTTTTGAAGTAACATGTGCACAAGGCATGCTTCTAGCGCCTCCTCCCCTAACCTGTGGCTGTGCGTCTTTTCTCCTCACACACACACATGTAAGCGCAGCTGTCGTGCTATAAACAGCGAGACATGGCTGCTAGTTCAAGTGATGCTATGGGTAACACATAATAATAGGCTAATATCAAGTTGATTTGCTCACTTTCATCTCTCAAGTTTGTGTTGCTAACCTACCTAGGCTGTGGGATTTTGGTAATTTATGCCAGAGACTTTCTAATGTGGAGACACAGCACAAAAAAAATACTCCATAGAAATGCATGGGGCTAGTTTGTCACGCCAGTATGGCCGTTGTCTACACATATCCCACCCCTTCCTCGGCAAAACGTTGACATGTAAATACATTGAGCCAATCATGTGGTGTGATGTGAATACATTGAGCCAATCATATGGTGTGTTGTGAAGACATCGTGCCAATCATGTGTTGTGATCTCGCCGCTGGAGCAAGATTGGTGTCGTGAAGCCTTGCGCCGCGGCAGTTCGACCCAAAGACTGTGCCCGATGAGTGCCCATAAAACGTTGACAAATGGCCGCCGAGTGGAGGGACTTGCCTAAAAGGACTTTGTTTATGCCTACTATTTGGGTTCAATGTAATTTAGAAATAGGCTAAGCAACCATGGCAAACTTTTACATCTGAAGAGAGATCCTTGCTAACTATCCCGCTAGCTGAGGTCACGTTTGACAATAGTGCTCGCTAAAATCATTAATGAACATTGCAAGACACTTATCTCTTCTATGATCCCAGAAAGATTTTCTTCGACTTGTACATTTTTTGAACATTTATTTTATCTAATGACATATGAAACATAATTACTTGCATCCACATATCCTTATGCGCTATGTGCAACTTTTATTCACTAGACTAAAACCTTGAGACAAGGTAAATTACTCTGACGTATCTCTTAAAGTGACAGGCACTCAATTACACCTACACATCACCAATGTGCACTCAATTAGACCTACACACCACATTAAAGATATGCCTAAGTGTAATAGTTAACCGGTCACTGCTAAATATATTTACTAGTAATTATGCAGAATATATGAAATATTACATAAGCCATCATTTTCCATGTGTGTTTGTGTGGAGAGAGTCAAGCAGAATCTGGGATGGCCACTGGTGTGAATGATCACACTACAGTATATTCAATATTACTGATGATGATGTCAAGGTGGTGGGGCCCCCAAATCAAATATATTTTTTAAAAAGTATCGAAGAAGTATCGAAATCGCAATTCTTGACTTGGTATCGGTATCGAAACATTAATTTTGGTATCGTGACAACACTATAGCCACCCATTATCACATCCCCTTCACCATACCTAGAGATTGGCATGGTTTTTATTTCAGTTAGCCTAATAGCTGGTTTGATTTGCATTCAGAGATGATCTTATGGAAAGTACCCCATGCCAATCTTTATTTATTTACGATACATTATTCATTCACAGAGAAAATTGGTGTCCTTAAAGGTTGGATTTTTCCTCATTTTTGTAATTAAGGCATTAAGATCAATTTCCAAAGGATAATTTTTGTTATTCCTCTTTTAATCAACTTTAGTATGGGTGTGTAAACATATGAGCGCAACTGTATATAAGGCCTAGCCTGATGAGCCAGACCCACATCAAGATGTAGGGTCTGGGATCTTGCCATTGGCACTGCACAATCCGAGGGGCGGGATAAACGGTTGTCTTTCAAATTTTTTCTCTGCATGAGTCCCATGCATTTTCCCACCAGCGGAGCTAGTTGGCTAGAAGATCAAACTTTTGCCAATTTAAAAAAGCTTAACTCGAGACACGATTTAAAGACCGCTGTTCGCCAGCAGCAGCATCCATCTGATTTGTTTTCAAGTAGCAGGAAATTCACACAGAAATTCACCATCACCGACTCTATACACGATGTGATTGGCCTGATAGAAGTTTCATTTTTCCAGCTAGCAAGCCAACGGAGAGTTGCTAGACTACCCTGGCTGCAAATTACATTTGCTGCCACTAAGGTGCGTCTAGATTTCTAGGCTATATAAGGCCCATAGAGGAAACTGAAATTGCCCAGCAGATGGGTGGGTTGCTGTTGCACAATGGAGCACAGGCCTAATGTTAGCATATTTCATTCACATTATCACACATTCCTACACCAGCCAGTCATGTTTTCAGTGTGATCTGTGTGCAGGATTACATAATGGCCTGACAGTCTGAACACAAAGGCCTCAGGGTTACGAGGCTTGTAGACTCTAGCCTGGACTGGCTATTTACTCTAGCAATGATCAATGGCTCTGCAGTGCCTCCACCTGGAGAGCCCAGGGACTGACGCTTGGCCACCATTATCCTTCATACAGTTCCAATATTAACTCATTCAACACTGAATGACAATTAGCCTGTCTTACCTTGAAATGTAAATTAAGTGAATTTGCCTACTCTGTCAGTGAGTTGTAGAAGTCATCTTTGTTTTCTTTTAGTTTTGAGGTCTGAGGTATGAAGTCTCCCTGTTATAATCTCCCTGTCTGTAGTTTGTCTGTTATAATCTCCTATAGTAGTCTATAGTAAGAAAGATTCCCCTTAGATTAAGTATCGGTCTTCTCCTGTTTTTCACACACTGCTTGGATTGAAAGTCCAATTTTGGGAAATTGTGTAGGTGAAATAAAATAGAGGTATTTATTATAAAGAGATATGATAAAGAGATATTCCAAAGAAATGAAAGGACATTAGAAGACGAAAGGGAGTTGCTGCTGCAGAGAATTCATTTTTTTCACTTTCACCAGCGAACACTG
>NC_063191.1:5240302-5247802 GCF_017589495.1 Alosa alosa
CTTTTGAATCCCTCTTCTCCAGACTTGGAATGACCATAGACGCTCTTTTGAATCCGTCCTTACCATATGGATGACCATAGACGCTCTTTTGAATCCGTTCTTACCAGACTCAGGATTACCATAGATGTGCTTTATTTTCAGATGGAAGTCCCACCAGGAAGCCTTCTCTCCAATCACAGGACAGGTCTCCCACGCCCCGCTCAGAGAGGTCGCCCACTGCCCAATCAGAGCGCAGCATTGCCCGGTCCAATCAGGGTGGAGCCAAGAGGAAGGGGTAAGAAGTTGTTAAAGATCATATGGCTGAAGGGGTGTGTGTGTGTGTGGGGAAGTGTTGAAGAAGTTAAAGATCATATGACTGAAGGTGTGTGTGTGTGGGGGGGGGGGGTTGAAGAAGTTAAAGATCATATGGCTGAAGGTGTGTGTGTGTGTGTGTGTGTGTGGGGGGCTTTGAAGAAGTTAAAGATCATATTACATTACATTACATTACATTACATTACATATGGCTGACGCTTTATAGCCAAAGCGACTAACAACATAGTAAACAGTTTAAGTTTTAGAGCAGTTCTCAACAATTTTAGGACAATTTAAAAACATTAGAGTACAGTAAGAATAAGTGCATCAGTGAGTGCTGTTTTTAACAGTTACTTGTCAGTTTGAGACGACTGGTGAGTGCTAGGATCAGTAAGACTTGTTGTAAGTGTTGCTATGAGAGTAGATGTTCTCTAAAGAGCTGGGTCTTCAGGAGTTTTTTTGAAAGTGGAAAGGATGTCTCTGCCCTTGTAGGAGCTGGCAGTGTGTTCCACCCGAGGAACAACAGATGGTTTAGATTGGCTAGGCGCACTGGTGGTAGTCTAGGGGTTAGATCTGAGGGCGTGATCTGGAGTAAGCGTATGTCTGTATGAGGGGCATTCAAGTAGGTGGGAGCAGAACCGGAGACTACTTTGTAGGCAAGCGTTAGAGCCTTGAATTTGATGCGAGGGCCGCCATAGGTAGCCAGTGTAGCTGGATGAGCAGCGGGGTAACATGTGCCCTTTTGGGTTGGTTGTTGACCAGGAAGCCGCGGCGTTCTGGATCATCTGAAGTGGTTTCACTCGCGCAGGCTGGGAGACCTGTCAGGAGGGCATTGCAGTAGTCAGTGGTGAGATGACTATTGCCTGAACCAAGTTGGGTAGCATCTTGAGTCAAGTAAGTCCTGATTTTCCATTATGTTGTAGAGTCGCGGCTTGGCATGACCGAGGCGACTGAGGCAACATGATCTGAAAGTTTAGTTGGTTTGTCGATAACAACTATTTTTGCAGTCCTGGTAGGTGAAACAGACAGGGATTCAAATTTGATGTTGATGTCGTGATGTATGGTAGGTTTAGCTGGGAGGACCAGTAGTTCAGTCTTTGAGAGGTTCAGCTGGAGGTGGTGTGACTTCATCCATGTAGCTATGTCTGAGAGGCAATCTGAGATCCGTGCTGAAACCAAGGGGTCATCAGGTGGAAAGGACAGATAGAGCTGTGTGTCGTCTGCATAGCAGTGGTATGAGAAGCCATGCGAACGGATAATCTGTCCCAAGGAGGTGGTGTAGATAGCAAAGAGAAGGGGGCCCAGCACTGAGCCCTGGGGGACCCCTGTGGTGAGATGGTGAGGTGCAGATAGCTGACCAGGCCATGATACGTTAAACGAGCGTCCTGTGAGGTAGGATTCAAACCAGGAGATGGCTGAAGGTGCTGGCTTCATATGGCTGAAGGTGTGTGTGTGTGGGGTGTGTGGGTTGGTAAGGATTTCATGGATAAACTACAGACATGGAGTTGTGTGTAAGCTCACTCTCAATGTGTGTGTGTGTGTGTGTGTGTGTGTATCACAGGAGCAGTGTGGTTGCTGTTGGGTCGTCAGGGTTACCAACAGTGCCAAACAACCAACGAGCCCAATCAGCACAGTCACCCACACACCTTGAAGGCCGTAGAAGGGTGAGACACACTCACACTCAAACACACACACGCACACACACATACATATAAGTATATATACTTATACTTATACTTATACTTATACATGTATATTGATATGATGTGTCTGTTGTGTGTGTCTGGTGCTGTATCTGGTGTGTGTGTGTGTGTGTGTGTGTGCGTCTGCGTCTGGTGTGTGTGTGTGTGTGTGTGTGTGTGTGTGTGTGTAGCCTGATGGAGCTGAGAGTGTGTACAGCCTCCGCAGCAGTGAGAGCATCCCTGAGAAGTTGGCTGGGAGGAGTCGGACTGGTTCAGCCACGCCCTCCATCGCCGTCTCCAGAGCCTCGCTCTCATCAGGTATCACCATAGCAACAGCTCTAAAACCTCCCTCCCTCTCTCCCCCTCTCTGCCCGTGTAATTGTGGCATGAATAATTGCTGTGTGATTACCTGCTCATTACTGGATGAAAGTGGGAGTTAGTCTCACTCTCTTACACACACACACACACACACACACACACACACACACACACACACACACACACACACACTTGAGGTTAAACACACCTGCACCCTCTTTCATAGATAGATAGATAGATACTTATTGATCCCCAGGGGAAATTCAACAGCCAGCATCATGTAACACCAGGCTGTGTGGTCAATATCTGTCTCTCTGGTTGAGGAAGCTTACACAGTGCTCCCAAAGCCTTTGTGAGAATCAGGTAGAGCATACAGATTTCTATCTCATCTCTGTCTTCTCTCTCCCACTCTATCCCTCTCTCTCTCTCTCCATCTCTGCAGATCACTCACGGACTGTCTGTCTCCCCCCCGTGCCCTCTCTCCCCCTGCGCCTCTACACTTTTCCATCGTATTATATTCTACACTTTTCCATCGTATTATATTCTACACTTTTCCATCGTATTATATTCTACACTTTTCCATCGTATTATATTCTACACTTTTCCATCGTATTATCTTCTGCAATGTGTTCATCTTATTATCTTCTGCAATGTGTTCATCTTTCTATTTTCACACTATTTTCAACTCTATATTTTCTCCTAACCCTCTCCTCACATGTTTTGTCACACACGCACACACACACACAATTTCCTGTGGCCCGCACTAAAACACACTGTGCCATCTTGCAACACTTTCTCTGCCTGTCCTTGGTTCTTTTGATGTGGCATGATTTATGTATATTTGCAAACGCAGCGTTATCAACGCCATGTTCAATCCGCAGAAAGCCCACACTGAGCTCTCCGCTGTACAATTTGCACTGCCCACAACTGAACGGCATGATTCAATCACAAGTTGGACGGAGTCAGCTGATGACATTAAAAGGAATCCAAAGTTTAGCAGTCATGAAATAATACAATACATGATAAGAAGATGTCAACAAGCAGAGAGATAATGCAGAGCAGTATTCTACTCCACTTAAGAAAATACTCCAACTACTTCTAGCGGGTAGGATGATGTGAAAGTGAAATCTAGACATTAGAAAGGCCAATGAAAGTTAAGGTTGCCTCTGGTGCCGGTGCTCTGAATATCGATTCTGTCGTCTTTGAACATTTCTCTTACTGATGCATTTAACCGCAATTTGATTACACCTGCTTTTAAAAGGAGGAAATATTTCACCGCAAAACAGACGTGCACAATCACGAGCACTCTTTCCACTTTCCCCCTGACCCTCCCATAAATGCATGTGTATGACACGGAAAAGCAAAACTTGCCACTCTCAGCTCCTGCAACAGGCAGACTACAGTTTTACCTAAATGCGGTCTGTTTGTACATACCACACCATGTTTTTACGTGCATGTAATTACGCCGATGTAAAAGTACATCTGGTACATTTTTTCTTATGCACCTCTGTCATTCTCTCCATCTCTCTCTCTCTCTCTCTCTCTCTCTCTCTCTCTCTCTCCCTCCATCTTTCTCTCTCTCTCCATCTCTCTCTCTCAGATCGCAGTCGCTCTGAAGTTGACCTCAGTGCATCAGGGGCGGGGCTAAATGATGGCTCTCTGGCTGGTCGCTGCCGGTCAGTTCCAGGCATCAATGAAGCGGTACGTCTTACTCATAATTCACCTCTCCTTCCCTCTCACAGACACACACAGGTCTTCATTTCTCATGGATTCCATTGGTTGAATTCATCTGACGGCCCAATTTAATTGGCTGATGTGCTTTTGCTGCAGGACTCTGATGAGGACATTGATGCTCTGATGTCGGCTCACTACAAATCAACTCGCAGCATGAGCAGTGCACAGTCTACGGTAACACACACACACACACACACATACAGACACACACTCACTCACTCACTCACGAGCACACACACACACACACAGACACACACTCTCACTCTCATTAAGCGACACAACAACACACACACACACACACACACACACACACACACACATGCTGCCATATTAAAGTGAGGGGAATTGAGATGTGTGTCAGTGGGAGTTGGGGTAAGTGTGCTGAGTTTATGCTGCTGTCTATAACAGTGGGATGTTTTTAAATGGCATTAGTGGGAGAGACAGAGCCACTCACCCTCCCACTCGCACATCTAGCACATCTGACCTGACTAGCACATCTGACCTGTTCATTAGCACAGGACACATCCTCCCACATCTGACATGTTCATTAGCACAGGACACATCCTCCCACCAGCACATCTGACCTGTTCATTAGCACAGGACACATCCTCCTACTAGCACATCTGACCTGTTCATTGGCACAGGACACATCCCTCCAGCACATCTGACCTGTTCATTAGCACAGGACACATCCCACCAGCACATCTGACCTGTTCATTAGCACAGGACACATCCTCCCACTAGCACATCTGACCTGTTCATTAGCACAGGACACATCCTCCCACTAGCACATCTGACCTGTTCATTAGCACAGGACACATCCCACTAGCACATCTGACCTGTTCATTAGCACAGGACACATCCTCCCACATCTGACCTGTTCATTAGCACAGGACACATCCTCCCACATCTGACCAGTTCATTAGCACAGGACACATCCCGCTAGTACATCTGACCTGTTCATTAGCACAGGACACATCCTCCCACATCTGACATGTTCATTAGCACAGGACACATCCCACTAGCACATCTGACCTGTTCATTGGCACAGGACACATCCTCCCACTAGCACATCTGACCTGTTCATTAGCACAGGACACATCCTCCCACATCTGACCTGTTCATTAGCACAGGACACATCCCACTAGCACATCTGACCTGTTCATTAGCACAGGACACATCCTCCCACATCTGACATGTTCATTAGCACAGGACACATCCCACTAGCACATCTGACCTGTTCATTGGCACAGGACACATCCTCCCACTAGCACATCTGACCTGTTCATTAGCACAGGACACATCCTCCCACTAGCACATCTGACCTGTTCATTAGCACAGGACACATCAGCCCGCTAAGACTTGTGCATCACAGGGCAGTAGAAAACAAGTGGCCATAATGACAGCAGGTGCTCTGGCGAGTGTGTGTGTGTGTGTGTGTGTGTGTGTGTGTGTGTGTGTGGAGAGACCAATTGACCTCAATATGAAAAGAAAACAAGTGAGAAAGCAGAACAACACACACACACACACACACACACACACACACACACACACACACACACACACACACACACACACACTGTGTTCTGCTTTCTCGCTTGTTTTCTCTTCATATTGAGGTCAATTGGTCTCTCCACTGTGCACTTCATCTGTGCACTTCAGTAGTTTCCACAGACACAAAGGCCACACAAATGTGAATGTGTGGTTATAGTGCTATTTGGTTTGGCAATCTAAAACCTGTGTGTTTTGGTCTAGTGACTAACTCAAATAAAAGCAGCTGTTCTCTGTTTAAACACACAACAGCTGCTCAGTGTGATTTAGTTTCTCTCTGTACACTCACACATAATTGAAGCACATACTGTACACACACACACACACACACACACACACACACACACACAGATAGGTAAGCATTGGCTGAAGGTGTCCCACATACACAAGCACTACACAGAGCACTGAACGCTGAACAGGTGAATGTGCTGTAGACTTTCCAGACACAAATCTGTGTGTGTTAGCCTCTGCATATGCTCTGTGTGTGTTAGCCTCTGCATATGCTCTGTGTGTGTTAGCCTCTGCAAATGCTCTGACGGCTATGTGTGTTAGCCTCTGCATATGCTCTGACGGCTATGTGTGTTAGCCTCTGCACATGCTCTGACGGCCAAACGGTCAATGTCAATTTTATTTATATAGCGCATTTACAGACGGCTTAGCCGCACCAAAGTGCTTCACAATAAAGTGCAATAAATAAATACAGGATGGCCCAAAAACAAAAAGGGATTCAGTTAATTAAGAAATGCAGAAAAAAGAACATTCAAAACTAAACACTGGGGCATAAAGGGAGACACTAGCCAAAGGCAAGTGAAAAGAGGTGGGTCTTTAAAAGGGACTTAAAAACATTCAGAGACTGAGCTGAACGGATGTGGAGGGGGAGGCAGTTCCAGAGTCTAGGGGCTGCCACTGAAAAGGCTCTGTCTCCCCCTAGTTTTCAGCCTGGCCCTGGGTTCTTCCAGCCGCAGTTGGTCTGCTGACTGTAGTGCTCTGGAAGGGGAATGGTGGTGGAGAAGATCAGACAGGTAGGTGGGGGCCAGACCATGGAGAGATTTGTACACAGACAAGAGGAGTTTGATATTGATGCGGTAGCGGATGGGGAGCCAGTGGAGTGAAGCCAGAACTAGGGTGAGTCGGGCGGCTGAGTTCTGAACCAACTGCAGGCGGTGGAGCTGGGATTGATCGATGCCAGTGTAGAGAGCATTACAGTAGTCCAGTTGTGATGTGATGAAGGCATGGATGACCCTCTCAAGATGGCTCTGGGGCAAGTAGGCCTTGGTCTTAGCTAGGGTTCTGAGGTGGAAAAAGCTCTTCCTAACCACTGCACTGACCTGCTGTTCCAACTTGCATACAGCAAGTAAGTAATATATAATCATAAAGCAGATATGAACACTGACTGAGTTTGGCCACAGAAATATCTCTCTTGCGATCTCTGTCTGTAACGTCTGTAGCTCTCTCTAGTGGTGTCTGTCTGTATCGTCTGTTGCTCTCTGTATCGTCTGTAGCTCTCTCTAGTGGTGTCTGTAGCTCTCTCTAGTGGTGTCTGTAGCTCTCTAGTGGTGTATGTAGCTCTCTCTAGTGATGTCTGTAGCTCTCTAGTGGTGTCTGTAGCTCTCTCTAGTGGTGTCTGTAGCTCTCTAGTGGGGTCTGTAGTTCTCTCTAGTGGTGTCTGTAGCTCTCTCTAGTGGTGTCTGTAGCTCTCTAGTGGTGTCTTTTATATAAGTGCATTTGAACCCCATATGTAGCGGTACAATGGTCAGAGATGTTTAACACTCAGGGCTGAGAGTACTGACTCTACTTTGTACTGAGTACTGACTCTACTGAGTACTCACGCTACTGTCTACTGAGTACTGACTCTACTGTCTACTACTGTCTACTGAGTACTGACTCTACTGTGTACTGACTCTACTGTCTACTGAGTACTGAC
>NC_063191.1:5250302-5255302 GCF_017589495.1 Alosa alosa
GTGTGTAGAGAGTGTGTGTAGAGAGTGTCGAGTGTGTCGAGAGTGTGGGTGTAATGAATGTGGGTTACTGTGTTTGTGTGTGTAATGTGTGTAATGTGTGTGTCTCTCTCACTGTCTCTCAGTATGTCCCGAGCCACTCCCAGCTTGAGACGTGAACACTGCAGGTGCCGGTGTGGCATTGTGTGTGTGTGTGTGTGTGTGTGTGTGCGTGTGTGTGTGTGTAATGTGTGTGTCTCTCTCACTGTCTCTCAGTATGTCCTGAGCCACTCCCAGCTTGAGACGTGAACACTGCAGGTGCCGGTGTGGTATTACGTATGTGTGTGTGCATGCGTGCGTGCGTGCGTGCGTGTGTGTGTGGAGTGTGGATGTGTGTGACTCTCTCACTGGTATGTTTGAGCCACTCCCACAGATGCAGGTGTCCGTGTGGCATAATGAATGGTTCTGGGGAGGTGGAGTCCCTTCTCCTGGGAGGATCGAGGAAAGTGTGTGTGTGTGGGGATTAGTGTGTTTGTTTGTGCATTAGTTTGTCTGTGTGTGTGTGTGTGTGTGTGAGAGAGAGGAAGAGAGACAGTGGGGAGAGGGAGAGAGAGCTGGGCAAAGATGATGAGAGTGAGAGTGCCTTTGTGTGTGTGTGAGACAGAGAGAAAGAGAGTGTGTGTAATGTTGCCTTTTTGTGTGTGTGTGTGAGAGACCGAGATAGAGAGAGTCTGTGTAATGTTGCCTTTGTGTGTGTTGCCTTTTGTGTGTTTGTGAGACAGAGAGAAAGAGAGAGTGTGTAATGTTGCCTTTGTGTGTGTAAGACAGAGAGAAAGAGATTGTGTGTGATGTTGCCTGTTACGGTGTTGCAATACCAGTAACAGGCAACATCATATTGTATCATCAATACAGTATTGATCATCTGTAGGTCAGATAAGACAGATTAGACCTTTACATCACCTCCACACCAGACATGAGCAGTAAATTACCAAAAGAGTTTACACAAGCTACCATCACCTCCACACCAGACATGAGCAGTAGATTACCAAAAGAGTTTACACACAAGCTACCATCACCTCCACACCAGACATGAGCAGTAGATTACCAAAATAGTTTACACACAAGCTACTTAAACAGTCAATACCGTACTGGACATTAATAACAGTTAGGCCAAGGTCAAACAATAGCCAGTCACTGATGCCATATTGTTTAATTATGCAATCTGTATCCAACCAAAATCTGCTGATTTAAAGGCAAAATACAACTGCTTTCCATGTGTGACTTATCAAAAGATGCTAATGATAATTATGATAATTACTGCACAGACGTGTCCTGGACTGCTCACAATAAAAGGCCACTCTAAATGTCTGAAATGCATTCATGTTTGTTCAGTAAATGCTAACCATGTCTGGAATAGACAACTAGACCTATTAAATCCAGTAGGTTGCTCCATTTAAATGTATGAAGATTTTCAAAGTACCATGGAATCAGTGCTGAAGTGATGCTTCTGAGTGCAGCACCCAGCCTGTCTGGATCACCTACAGGGAAACTGTAGAAGAAGTGTTAATTCAAATTTGTGTTTAACAAATAAATGGCATCAATAAGAGTTTCAAACGTCAGTTATAACTAACACCAGTTATGGTGACTAGCTCCATGTTCAAAGTATACAGTCAGTGGTTCATAGCGGTTCACAATTTTACCTCAGCTAGCCGACAACAAGTCGTTAAGGCTTCGGCTGAAGTTATCATCTGAACGCACGTTTTTTTATCTTAAATGTGACAAACCGAAGACTGTATAAATTGACAACGGACTAAGCATTCCCACAGAGAGTATTTACAAAAGGTTTTTTGACGAGAACACATGCTTTGTTGCCCCAGTATGTTTGTGAACTAACGTTACAGCTGTCTGATCACTGTCTGAACTCACAACGGGAGCCCAATGGTTTTCACTAACGTTAACTTTATTCAAGTTAACTAAATTTATGTGTGTGCTTCAGCCATTTAGTCATCATTTTCAACATTAACTTATTTGAGGCGATTTGACGCTAACGTACAGTGCCCACTAAAGTGTCGGCTGGTAGGCTTCAGTTAATAGCAGAGCAACCCATTTTATGTCAGATATTTGAATAAAGATATAAAGATGTTCAGAAAGGATGTGTGGTGTGTAGGATCACGGCTGAGACGTCAAAATTTCAGGGTTTCCACTCAGCTGGCAACAACTAACTCATAAAACTACCGAAAAGTACAATAAAAGTCCATGGGACCAGGATTTAAAAACATGTATTTACGCTGTGAAACGGACATTTTAACATGGGAGTCTATGGACATTTGCTCGCTTTTGGGACCAGTCCCTAGTGGATTTTCGATGTATTGCAGTTTTTCGAACTTCCGGATGGGCTTCATTGTTCAGATGAGAATGTTGCCGCTTGGTTTACTCGCGTTGTCGTTGTCTTTATATTAAAATTAGTTGGATGATCTGAAACATTTAAGTGTGAAAAATATGCAAAGAGAAGAGGGGAGAGGGCAAATACTTTTTCACAACACTGTACAGAGTGTATGCACAATCTACCTGAACACAGTCAATACAGTGCCAGACATGAGCAGAGTGTATGCACAATCTACCTAAACACAGTCAATACAGTGCCAGACATGAGCAGAGTGTATGCACAATCTACCTAAACACAGTCAATACAGTGCCAGACATGAGCAACACTGTACATAGTGTATGCACAATCTACCTAAACACAGTCAATACAGTGCCAGACATGAGCAACACTGTACAGAGTGTATGCACAATCTACCTAAACACAGTCAATACAGTGCCAGACATGAGCAGTAGATTACCTACACAACAGGCTTCACCAGAAGGACTTCTTAACCTAACCTATTCTGTTCATTTGTGTGTGTGTGTGTGTGTGTGTGTGTGTGTGTGTGTGTGTGTGTGTAGCTTGAGAGTAGTGCTGAGTCCATGTTGCAGTATAAGGGGGAGCTGACCGTGGTTCTGAAGTACATCCCTGCAGAGAAGAACCTCTCACTTCCCCTGGACCAGGTCCAAGGTAAACCGCTCTTAAAACACACCATTCTACACGAGGGTCCAACCGCTCTTAAAACACACCATTCTACACGAGGGTCCAACCGCTCTTAAAACACACCATTCTACACGAGGGTCCAACCGCTCTTAAAACACACCATTCTACACGAGGGTCCAACCGCTTTTAAAACACACCATTTGACACAAAAGTTAGATTTTATTGTTGAGTGTGAATGCATGGTTACAAAATGAGATATAAAACTGTGGGTAGAGTTTTCAATTAATGAGATATTTTTTTTTCAGTTTTGTTAATGTTTGCATCCCTGCATCATGGCTGTGTGTGTGTGTGTGTGTGTGTGTGTGTGTGTGTGTGTGTGGTGCTCCTCAGTGGTGAAGAAGGGCTTTCTGAAGGGAAAGAAGAAGAGGATCACTCTGCCTAAGGGAGGGAGGGTGGAGCTGTTGGTCAAAGAAGCCAAGAACCTCACAGCCGTCAAAGGAGGCTCCTCAGACCCCTTCGTCAAAGGGTCAGCACACACACACACACACACACACACACACATACACACACATATATATGCACACACACCAAACATCACACACTCACTTACACACACACACACACACATATATACACATACAAACCACACATTCATACAGACATACTCACACACGCATACATACCTATTTTTTACAGTCTATGATACATACACACACCAGAGAGAGAGAGAGAGACTGTAGACACAGAGAGAGAGAGAGAGACTGTAGACACAGAGAGAGAGAGAGAGAGATACTGTAGACACAGAGAGAGAGAGAGATACTGTAGACACAGAGAGCAAAGGATTTAGGAGATGTCTGTAAACGTGTCTGTTAACGTGTCTGTAAACGTGTCTGTAAACGTGTCTGTTAACGTGTCTGTTAACGTGTCTGTAAACGTGTCTGTAAACGTGTCTGTTAAACTTTGTGTGTGTGTGTGCGTGTGTATTTGTATTTGTGTGTGTGTGTGCGTGTGTGTGTGTGTGTGTGCACATGCGTCTTTAGCTACCTCTTGCCGGACAACCGTAAGAGCACTAAGCACAAAACGTCTGTGATGCGGGGGACAGTGAGCCCGCGCTGGAACCACACGTTTACCTACTGCGGCCTGCAGCCCTCCGACCTGGACAGTGTGTGTCTGGAGCTGACCATCTGGGACAAGGAGCCGCTCGCCAGCAACGTCTTCCTGGGAGGCGTCCGCCTGGGCGCAGGCACCGGTGAATGCATGCACGCACGCACGCACACACACACACTCGCACTCACAGCAACGTCTTCCTGGGAGGCGTTCCGCCTGGGCGCAGGCACCGGTAAATACACGCACGCACGCACGCACGCATAACAACAACCACAACACATTACATTTGTGTAACACTTAATGTATGTACACAAAGTGCTTTTGAAAATACACACATGCATGCACGCAACAACAACCACAACACATTACATTTGTGTAACACTTAATGTATGTACACAAAGTGCTTTTGAAAATACACGCACGCACGCACGCATGCACGCAACAACAACCACAACACATTACATTTGTGTAACACTTAATGTATGTACACAAAGTGCTTTTGAAAATACACACACGCATGCACGCAACAACAACCACAACACATTACATTTGTGTAACACTTAATGTATGTACACAAAGTGCTTTTGAAAATACTGCGACGCGACGCATCGCATGCACGCAACAACAACCACAACACATTACATTTGTGTAACACTTAATGTATGTACACAAAGTGCTTTTGAAAATACACTGACATTCATTGACACACACTTCATAAGGACTTCATAATTTCCGTCTTATTGACTGGGAATGCAGGTAAATGTCCCCCATGTCTACACCCTGCAGCAACTGCCCATTGAACCCCTCAGCAAGCCGTCAATGCTGGAGCTGAACTGGCCCCTGAGCAACTGGACGTTGCATAATTGCCTATCGAATAACTTCAGTGTAA
>NC_063191.1:5260302-5282802 GCF_017589495.1 Alosa alosa
TGATATAAGTGTGTTTCAGTATCGTGCTGCTGTGTGTGTATGTGTGTGTGAGCCTCAGATAAGGCTATTATCTCTTATTATCTCATAGGATATTATCTCATTCATTATCTGTGTGTGTGTGTGTGTGTGATGGATCTGTTGCTATCAGAGTCTGTTCCTGTTCCGACTGTGGTCGCCTGAGTGCCACAACAACAAGCTCCGCTTTGTTTATGGAACCAGAACAATGCACACAAAACACACACACACACAACCTCACACAGATCTGACATAGACACTTGTCTTATACACACAAAACTGTGTGTAAAATATGAATTGACACAAAACACACACAGACGCAGTGTGGGCAGTTATCAGCCAGCTATTTTAGGCACAACACCAAGCTAGAGATCATAACACACTGTGGTAGTGTAAGGCTTCACCAAGCTAGAGATCATAACACACTGTGCTAGTGTAAGGCTTCACCAAGCTAGAGATCATAACACACTGTGCTAGTGTAAGGCTTCACCAAGCTAGAGATCATAACACACTGTGGTAGTGTAAGGCTTCACCAAGCTAGAGATCATAACACACTGTGCTAGTGTAAGGCTTCACCAAGCTAGAGATCATAACACACTGTGCTAGTGTAAGGCTTCACCAGGCTAGAGATCATAACACGATTGGCACGACGCTTTCACAACATACCACATGACTGCCATGATGTATTCACAGGTCGATTTTTAGTGGTGGAAGGGGAGGAATATGAAGATGACGGCCATATTGGCATTACAAACTAACACCATACATTTCTATGGAGAATTGTTTGAGTGACGTGTCTCCTCATTAGAAAGTCTCTGGTTATATGAACTAACACCATACATTTGAATTGTTTGAGTGACGTGTCTCCTCATTAGAAAGTCTCTGGTTACATGAACTAACACCATACATTTCTATGGAGAATTGTTTGAGTGACGTGTCTCCTCATTAGAAAGTCTCTGACTAAACCCTTCAGCAGCAGACAGGTCAGAGGTCACAGGTGAGCAGGTATGAGCCAGGAGGGGGCGCTGTGTACACAGCTGAGTAGCCCATGTGGTCAGAGGTGAACTGGTGCATGTGTAAAGACAGGACTGCTGTCTGGTCAGTGGGATCAGCCCAGAGGTGCAATAATGTCTGACTGCAGAGCCACCCACAGCCACTGTTTTACCACAGCGATTTCACCACTAAATTCAACGCATGGTTTATCCAGAATTTGTTTGCCTTAGTGATTATCACCACGGAAATAAATTCCAACTTCATTTCTTATTTTTTTAATGTATTTTTTTTATTTTTTAATGTAATTGCCAGGTGTACACTGTAGGTACATTAAATACATTAAATTGTCTTCACTAAACAGAGGATATTTAGACATTTAAGTACAGAGGACATCAAGTCAAATAAGAGCAGCAAGAAAATACTAACTCTTTTTTTTACAGTGAAAAGCATCTCGAAGACCACTGCACCACACCTACGTTAGCAAAAACTAGAAACCAGGCAGGCCAGAGGTCAAAGGTGAGCAGGGACACAGTTTCCACTAGGGGGCGCTGTCTGAAGACTGGTGTGTTAGGCAAGCAGGCAAGAGGTGAAGGGTGAGCTAGTGTATGCTTCATATCAGATGCACTGTGTCCACTAGGGGGCACTGTCTGCAGACTGGTGTATTAGGCAGGCAGGTCAGAAGCAGAGATGTAAAAGTCCGGCTTCAGAAAGTAAAAGTCCTGCCGTGTATTGGTTCTACCTGTGCGCTTAACACAGGTGATTTCACTAATTACCTGATCGACCTGGCTTAAGAGCAGTGCTAATTAGAATCAGCTGATTAAGTGAATGGTTGGAACAAAAATGTGGCAGGACTGTTACTTTGTCAAGCAGGACTTACACCTCTGGTCAGAAGTCAAGTGTGAGCAGGGCTGCTGTTTCCAGTAGAGGGTGTAGTTTCCAATAGGGGGAGCTGTTTCCAGTAGAGGGTGTAGTTTCCACTAGGGGGAGCTGTTTCCAGTACAGGGTGTAGTTTCCACTAGGGTGAGCTGTTTCCTGTAGCTGTCTGGTCACTAGGGGTCCAGGAGGGAGTACACAGGCTCCTGGGCCTGGGCTGCAGAGGGGGCTGGAGGCTGCAGCAGGGAGTAGGCATAGACAGTAAAAGATATGGACAGAGTCATCACGTAGACGTCAATCGAGGCGGGTGAAGCAAATTTCAACCGTTTCCTGTTGGTCGACGAGGCTTTCTGCGCAGGCTCACGGGACGTAAATGTAACGTAGGCACGTACTGTAGTCTGACTCGTGTAACTCTTGTGATAGCTGCACCGAGAGATTGGGTATGTAGGCCCTTACTTCGTTACCACCACATCTACATTACTGTTCTAAATGTCCTAGTTGTTCGTAGATAAATGTGATTTCATATAAACAGCACTCGCCACATTCATAGCCTACTGTCAATCCATCAAAACTTCGCTGAAATGTTGTGGTCCGATGCTTTCGTTCTTATCCAGAGAATGCGGTTATTTTGCTCCTGTGCGACGCTTGCACCCGCTCTGGTCGCATGCTCATTACGTAAATTACGTCACGTTAGCACTGATTTCGGAAAAAAGTTTATTACTCAGCCGGTAAGTCAGTTACAAGGTTATGACGCCAATCACACAATGTTGTATTACTCCGAAAATAGAAAAAGTTCATATAAAGGCTTAAAAAGCTTCAGCTGTAACGTTATTTGATGTCAAAGTGGCGCCAAATTGAATGGGGTTCAATGGGATGGCTAGGTGAACTGGTCTACTATTTAGCCTCAGATCCGCCATAGTGTCTATGCTCTCCGAACGTTCGCCTGCCCCCTTGGGAGTAGGTGGCAGCTGATGCCTCTTCCTGGTAGAGCTGCACTGAGTGGAGGCTGGACACATCCTCATAGACCAGCGGTTCCCAAACTGTTTTCCTCTGTACCACTGACTCGGCTCGCTTACCCCCACCATCCATCACATAAAAACATAACACATTCTATCGATGCATTCCAGGCATCATGTTTAATTAGCCGCCAAACATGATATGAACAAATAACAAAATCAAAATGTGCAACTGGTCTATGAGCTCTCACACTAAAAAACAGTGTGGAGAACAACATTGTGAAACACAAAGAGAACATAGGCTTAAGATTTAAAAAAAAAAAATTTTTAATTTTTAACATCTTTTCATCTTGCGTACCCCCTAGTGGAAGCTCACATACCACCGGTGGTGCACATACCACAGTTTGGGAATCCCTGTCATAGACTAAGACGGCACCCTCTACTGTCTGGACAGGGAACAACATCAAGGAGTCAATCAGGATTCAATCAAACAAAGTTACCAGTGAGTAGTGTACCACTAGCATCACCAACTCTCCATATTAAATGAGTGTATCATTAAAATGAGATCAAAATAAAGTTGCTGCTTTAATGTCAAAAACTAATTATTGTTGCTTTTACAGTGTCAAAAAAGAGTTGCAAAACATATTCCAACACGTATACAATTCAAAGTATAAACTCAGTATTAAAATGTGTCTACATGAAGGTGTGTGTTACCTGCACCTGATGAGACTCTGATGAGCCTGAAGACAGGTGTGCAGACAGACACGATAATGCAGGAACTACAACACAGCAAAAAGAACAACATACACACATGAAGTTATAAAAGTTTATATCATTTGTTAATGTACTTCACAGTGGGAGGTACAGTACAGTATTGCCACGTCCCATATCAGCAGGGAGAATCTGTTCATGTCTTACGCTGCTCATGATCTGATAGACGTCTGTCTTTAGTTCTGTGTCTGCACTGAATCACCACAAACACCAGCACACAGGAAACCAGCAGGACAGAAATAACCGCCAGGATTATAGCAGCATGACTGACACCGTCCACTTCTGCAGAAACAAACAGAAGAGAAGGTCACCTACGCGTGCTCATTTTCTCAGCTTGATCAACAATTAAACGTTAGCCAGGTAACATCAACGATAGTTCAGCTGTTCTGAGATGTTGTTGAGGGATGAGGACTGATATTACAGTAATAAACAATTAAAGGGGATCTGGGAGTTCCCCTCTAAACTTGTCAAATCATCACACTGAGTACAAGTACAGAATATGTTGCACAACTCTCACCCTGATGACCTTCTCTGATGATGAGTAGAATCTTTGTTAATGTGTCTTTGCCCCACTGGTCCAGTCCACAGGAATAAGTCCCACTGTCCTTTAAGGTCACACGCCTGATGGTGACGGTGAAAGAAAGTCCAGATGGGTTATCATGAAGGGAATATCTTGTTTCATTTTGAGCATTCTTAGATGGAACTAGAACATCTTCAGTGTTGCAGGGATCACGGCAGAAGTACTTTGGTGTCCATTTTATGTGCTTTTGGATATGGACACTGAATGGCCACATCTTCTCCAGCAGTCCCGGACACCACTATTGACTCTGCCCTGATGAAAACCTCAAACACCTCTGAAACTAGGACACAAGATAATTTGCACGTTAATGTTGAACCTGAGAGTTGAAGTGGTAACTGATTTAATTGGTGTTATAGAGGTAGGCTATGATACCAAATGTTGAAGTGAAAGTTACCATGAATACACAAATATATGTGTCCAAACAGATTGCTAACTATATAATTTCTTTGTCAAATTTTAACATTACACACATTATTACACAGAAATAAGTGAAAAGTAGACATAATGACACATAGACTTACTGAGGAGGAGAAATGAGAGAGAGTGCATCACCACAGTGTGTGTGTTCATGTTGGATTCTCAGCTTGACTGATGACCTCAGACCTGCCCATGATTCTGTACCCACACAAACAAACATACACACATACACATTCAAATACACACAAAAAACTTTGTTTTGCTTTGCACACACACACACACACACACACACACTTACACACTTACACACACACACACACACACACACACACACACACACACACACTTACACACTTACACACACACACACACACACACACAACTCTAGTGGTTTTCTTCTCTTAACACCTTTGTTTAAACAGGAAATTAATATCTTTTTAGAGCAGGGCTGTAGTCACCATACACACGTCCCCCCCCCAATATTCAGATGTGACCAAAATGTCCCCCCCAATATTCGGACATAGAAAAATACATTTAAAAAGAAAACGCTATAGGCTACTACAGGAAACCAACAAGTCCCACCATCTGAAATGCAATCAAACGTAAATAACGCACAAATTAGTGACCTAGTGATGGTTTCAGAGAGAGTAGCCTACACTGTGAGTGGTTTGTCCTGGTGGTTTAGCGTTTTTCGTTAGAGGCGTGTGCTATCAAAAGCTTCCTGCACCCAGTGCGGGCTGTCAACAATATCGCAAAATATACCGGTACAATTTTCACAAAACTTGTTGGAAAGGTGTAGCACTGTCTAAGGAAACCCCATTCATTTTTGGAGCTGATCAGACTCAAAGGGAACTTTGAAGCATTTTCCATTTGTAGCCTATTTTCTCGCTCAATGATAGCGAAAGTGAAACGTAGTGTCCTTTTATTTGCATTTGTGCCTGAGCCATTCATTTCTTTCACATGTCTTACAACATAAATAATGCATTCATATGCTAGTAGTAATGTCAGAAATGAACCTGTTTATAAGCCTCTTAGAAATGGTTGTTGCATCTTGCATGTTACATTTAGATGTGCACTCAATCGTGCATCCATGCAGGCAAAACATAGCACTCAAATGTTTTTAAAATATATATTTAGGAGACAAATGGAGTCATATCACAGGTCTATGTCCAGGGATGGATTATTGAATGAATAATACTGGGCCCAAGAGCTCAGAAGGAACTATGACTGAACTACCAGTACATAAAAAAAAAACCTGTGGTTAACTGAGCAGGAAGTCCTATACATTTGAGTTGGTACGACTAACTGAGCAGGAAGTCCCATACATTTGGGTTGGTACGACTAACTGACCTTCCCACTGCCTGCTGCACAAAGTGAGTTTGAGTCTGGTTGTACCAGGGTACATATCAACTGCAATTACATAGAGTGATGGTGTTCACTTACAGTTTTTCCAATTGCTAAAACACAATTTTGCAAACTAGGCTGGTTTTATCAAAATTCACACACAATTCACAAAACCACACACTCAAACTGCAGAATACCTCATATATCCTACAAAAAGAAGCACTGCAACCAAAACTACATATAGCATTATCAAAATCAAACTTTTGCACCACATGGCACACACTTAATTTATATTACCAGATTTGGGTCTAACCAACTACACACTGTTGGGCATAATGAAAAGCACTCTCATCTTTTGCCATAATACTAAAATAGTTCAAATTGTAGAAAATTCTTCAGATTGTTCGCATGCACAGACATATTTGCAGATACATACACATGCTGTTAAAACATTTTGTATTTTTCACCAAACAAGTCAGTGCAACATATGCACATATATTGGCCAATTAGCTCATGTAGTGTCATTTTCAATGGCAAACGTGACTTTATGTCAGATTGTTGTGTCTTATGCAGAGATCTGTGTTCAGTGCATTTTAAAAGTGGCATTTTGAATTGCAAAATGTGTGTAAAGCAGAAAATGTGTTTAGCCTTTTGAAGACTTGAGAAGAGGTTTTGCTTTCTGTATGTCAGTTTAACCACATAGATCTCAATACAAATTTCAAGTTTTTGCCTGAAATTGCACTGTGCCTATTTACAAGGGCATTGTTCCCACCTCTTTTGGGGCCTACCATCAAATGTTGGACCTCTATAGAAAGCTGAGAACCTGTCTGAGGAAACAGTCAAAATAACTGTGTGATGTACTCACACAGAGTTACAGAGGCTAGAATATATTTTTTTCTTTCTGCTGGATTACAAGCATCTCTGAACTGACCACATTTCAGCCCTCTGGGTCACTTGATATCCCTTAGAAACACAACTGAGCCCTAGCACCAGGTCTTGTGAGGCTGTGTGCAAAAGTAGATCAATATAGAATGAAAATATGAGTGATTTAGACCATTATTTGCCAAGGTATGCTCATGCGTTTTGTAAAATGCCTATGGAAACTCCCCATAGGACTTTTTGTTATCCAAAATGCATACTGACACTCAAATGCTTACTGCACATGAACCCCTTTGTGTAGAAGCATAATCCTGGTCTCAAATGAAAGGTAACACTTTGAGGGTTCCTGTGGACTATTTAGATTGTATGTCAGGTGTTCTGATATAGACTGACTACACAAAATATGGAATAATTACAAAAAAGTCTCTATTTTTGCATTTACTTTGTTGGTTCAATGAGTGTGTATAAGATAAACTATACATCTGTACAACTAATATAGGATAATACAACATGAAGATTCAATTTCTATGGATTCTTGTGAATATTTCAGTACCCAATATGTTGCATCTACTTATGGTGCTGCAGCTACACTGCAGCCAGAAGTCAGGGTAGCACCAAAAGCAGGGGGGCATTTTGGATCAAATTTAATTGAGACATAATAAAATTAATCTGAAAATGTAAAGCTCTATACAGATTGTACATGAAAAAAGTTGGGAATCCAAAGTCATTTTTGGATTCCCAAGAGCCAAAGCTTTGAAATGGTGTATAACATTACTATGCTACATAGCAATATGGTGCATACAATTGATTTAGAATGTTGGGGGGAGGTGGGGGAGGGGGTAACTGTCCTGCCGGCAGGTCATGATAATTGTGCTATGCCTGTCATTTTAGTGTGTTAGCAATTGGAAAAAAACTGTAAGACACTCACACACACACACTGAACTCATCTCTCATTGCATGTGTGAGTGTTTCCAGACCAAAGTACTTCAACCAATCAAACCCAGCCCCAGTAAGTCACATGCTCTGAAACAGCCAATCATAGAAGATCTTTTCCTTTATTGTCATTCTGGTAGTATATCTGCTGCAGTCCTACTGCTAGCTGCACAAATACAGAGGAACTACACATAAATATAATCACAGAAATAAACACAAACAAGGTGATAAACAAACAAACAAATAACAAACACACATACATACATGAACAAACACATTAGACTGGTGTCTCATGCATTCACGTTTGGCTGCTGTTCCCAGTTCAGTTGGTCAGGCCTCTCTTTGCACAAGACAAAACACATTAGACCTGTTCCTAGAACAGAGGTGTGTGTGTGTGTGTAGTGCACATGTTTGTGTCTTTTTGTACACGCGTGTGTTCAGTAGCTGTGCCCGGCCTCTACAGTAAGCATTGGGTGAAGGTGTAACGCTGGCGGTCAGTCCCCTGCTTGTAGTCACACGTCAATGCATTTAGTCGGCATGAGCAAATACTTCATGAAATTCAGCAATCTCTCCAGAACCTAATTGCTCACCAGCTCCCTCAGGATGCTACGACCACCTGCTGGAACCTGCTGGTGAAACTCACCATGTGAACGAGCCGCGACTCCCTGCTCCTGAGAGATATGACGGTAATCATAAGGATTGTCGAGCATTTCTTACCCAGTGTTCTCTCACTTTCGAGCTCCAACCCTCCTCCTTCCCTACTGATCGGTCCTGGATCGCCTACATCATCACCCAACTTACCGGGAAGGCCCGGGCATGGGCAACGGCCGTCTGGGAACAGCAAGGGGTCTCCTGCAGTGATTACAGAAGCTTCACAGACGAGATGCGTCGGTGTTCGACCATCCAGTAGGGGGCAGGGATGTTGCCAACAGACTGCTCCAGTTGCGTCAAGGTGTCTCCAGTGTTGCAGAGTATGCTGTTCAGTTCCACACCCTTGCAGCAGAGAGCAAGTGGAACATGGAGGCTCTCATGGCAGCTTTCCGATATGGTCTGGTATCAAGGATGAGATGGCAGCTAAAGATACACCTCCTGACCTAGAGACTTTGATCGATCAGACCATCCGGCTTGACAACAGACTCCGGGAGAGGAATCAAGACCGACAGCCTGAATTTCTTCCAACCTCTGGAGCCATACCTTCCACCCAGAGTTCTAAGCAGTGGTCCCATGAGGTCCCAACCACACCTCCTGCTACAGAAGAACCTATGCAGCTAGGTGGAGCCCGTCTCTCTCAAGCTGAACGGGATCGTAGAATGAGGGAGAAGTGCTGCCTATATTGTGATAAACCTGACCACTTCCGCTCCTCCTGTCCTGAGCTTACGGAAAAAGGCCGGTCCCGTCCAGCACTGGGAGGACTGTGACGGGAGCAACCTTTACTCCCACAGCATCTACATCATGCCTGAAGATACCCGTTACCATCTCCTCGAAGCATCAGCACCTCCACCATCTACAGGCACTTGTTGACTCTGGTGCTGCGGGTAATTTCATGGACCTCACCTTAGCCAGCGACCTTGATTTCACTACTCTTCTACTAGACCACCCTCACACAGTGACTGCCCTTGATGGACGACCCCTGGGAAAAGGTACTGTACAGTATATTACTGCACCTGTTCTTATGTCCATAGGACAGACTCATCATGAGAAGATCCAGTTCAACTTAATTCAGTCTCCTGAGTTTCCCATTGTCCTAGGGTTCCCCTGGCTGTCACACCACAGTCCTCACATCAATTGGTCCTCCAGTGGAGTGGTGGAATGGGGGCCATTGTGTAAATCTACATGTCTCCTTCCCAGAGTGGCGTCTCCTGTTCCCAAGTTCCCCAGTTCTCTCGAGTTGTCCCAAGTCCCATCCGAGTACCATGATTTGAAGAAGGTATTCAGTGAAAGAAGAGCTACTTCTCTTCCACCCCATAGAGATTATGACTATGCTATTGATCTCCTTCCAGGAACCTTATATCCAGACCTTATATCCAGACCTGTGCTATTGATCTCCTTCCAGGAACCGTATATCCAGACCTCGCTTGATGCTGGAATTATTCGCCTATCGTCCTCCCCAGCTGGTGCCGGCTTCTTCTTTGTCGGTAAGAAGGATGGAGGCCTCAGGCCCTGTATTGATTATCGGGGCCTCAACAAGGTGACAGTGCGGAACCGATATCCTTTGCCTTTAATGTCTTCTGCTTTTGAGTTGTTGCAAGGGGCTACCATCTTCACCAAACTGGATCTCCGCAATACTTACCACCTGGTCCGGATTCGAGAAGGCGATGAGTGGAAGACGGCCTTCAATACTCCCAAAGGTCATTATGAGTACCTTGTCATGCCATTTGGCCTAACTAACGCACCGGCTGTTTTTCAAGCGCTCATAAATGATGTCCTCAGAGAGTTGTTGAATCGCTGTGTCTTTGTCTACTTGGATGATATATTGATTTTTCTAAGTCACTGCATGAACATGTTCCTTTGTCGATTGCAAGAAGGGATGGAGCCTCAGGCCCTGTTTGATTATCGGGGCCTCAACAAAACCAGAGACAGTCTTGGGCATGTTTCCCAACCTTTCATTCTTCTGCTTTGCAGTTGTTGCAAGGGGCTGCCATCTTAAGAAAACTGGATCTCCGCAATGCCCACCAAACCTGGGTCGGATTCGAGGGAAGGCGATTAGCTGGAAGACGGCCTTGCTAATTTCTATAGGGAAATATCAGGAAACTTCAGTTCTGTGGCTGTTTCCTTCCTGTCCAACTTTGCTTTTGAGTTGTTGCAGGGGCTACATAACTGCAAACTGGATCTCCATAATACTTACCCACCTGGTCAGTTAGAGAAGGCTGATGAGTGGAAGGCGGCCTTCAATGCTCCCAAAGGTCATTATAAATTACCTTGTCGTACCGTAGCCCCTCTTCTTTTCGGCTGTTTTCAAAAGCTCATATCCAGACCTGTGCTATTGATCTCCTTCCAGGAACCGATATCCAGACTCGCTTGATGCTGAATTATTCGCCTATCGTCCCCTAGCTGGTGCCGGCTTCTTCTTTTTGTTTATAAGAAGGATGGAGGCCCTCAGGCCCTTATTGATTATCGGGCCTCAACAAGGTGACAAAAGGGAACTGACATCCTTTGCCTTTAATGTTCTGCTTTTGCAAGGGGCTACCATCTTCACTAAACTGGATCTCCGCAATACTTACCATCTGGTCCGATTCGAGAAGGCGAGTGGAAGACGGCCTTCAAATACTCCCAAAGGTCATTATGAGTACCTTTGTCATGCCATTTGGCCTAACTAACGACCGGCTGTTTTTCAAAGCTCATAAATGATGTCCCTCAGAGAGTTGTTAGTCGCTGTGTCTTTTGTCTACTTGGATGATATATTGATTTTTTTTCTAAGTCCACTGCATGAACATGTGTTCACCACTGCCAGAATGGTCCTGCAGCTTCTGTTTGACAACCACCTCTTCACAAAAAACCAGAAATGTGAGTTTCATGTTTCCGAAGTCTCATTCCTGGGGTTTATCCTGTCTAGTGGAGGATTTTTCTAAGTCACTGCATGGGATCCCAAGAAGACTCAAGTTGTTCATGTTTGAGACTGGCATCAACCTACCTCTGTCAAGGAGGTTCAGACTGGTTTTCCAAGGAGTTGGGTTTTGTTTGCTAATTTCTATAGGAAATTCATCAGGAACTTCAGTTCTGTGGCTGCTCCCTCTGTCCAACCTCACTAGGAAGAAGCCTGGCCCATTCATCTGGACTCCAGAGGCAGAGCGAGCCTTCCATGATCTCAAGGTGAGGTTTACTTCAGCTCCCATCTTGACACTGCCTGATCCATCTCTTCCGTTTATTGTTAAAGTAGATGCCTCGGATGTTGCGGTTGGTGCGGTCCCTCCCAGCGTCCTGCAGATGGCAAGCTCCACCCATAAAAAAGTGCCTTGTTCTCTTCCCGCCTCTCTGATGCTAAGATGAATTATGATGTGGGTGACCGGGAACTCCTAGCTATCAAGTTGGCCTTAGATGAGTGGCGGCATTGGCTCGAGGGGGCCCAACACCCTTTTGTTGTGTGGACAGACTACAAAAACCTGGAGTACGTACAGAAAGCCAAACGTCTCAACTCCAGGCAGGCTAGGTGGGCTTTTTACTTTAATCGTTTTGATTTTGTTTTATCATATCGACCTGGTTCCAAGAATCAAAAACCAGATGCCTTGTCCAGACTCCAGAAAGTCAGAGAAGGGGAGTACGCCATCACCTATTCTCCCAAGCTCTAAGATTGTGGCTCCTGTGTGCTGGGGAATTGAGACTGTGGTCCGCCAAGCTCAGCAGAAGGAGCCGAGTCCGGGTAATGTGCCTCCTAACTGTCTCTTTGTTCCCTCCTCAGTACGCTCCCGGGTCCTGCAGTGGGGGCATTCTTCACAGCTGACAACTCCCAACTCCAGGCCAATCGTCGACTCAGATCTGTTCCATCATTGCGTCCTGGGCAAAGGGTTTTGCTCTCAGCACGCGACCTTCCCTTGCGGGTGGAGTCCCGCATATTGGCCCCACGGTTTGTAGGGCCTTTCAGGATTTTGAAGAGGGTTAATCCTGTCTGCTATCGGCTTCAGCTTCCACGGACTATGTGCATTAATCCCACCTTTCATGTCTCCCGCCTTCGCCCAGTCTCCACCAGTCCATTGGTACCTGCCACTAAACCACCACCCCCTCCTAGGATCGTTGACTGGGAACCGGTCTACACTATACATCGCCTTCTGGACTCCCATCGAGTCGGAAGGGGTCTCCAATACCTTGTGGACTGGCAGGGATATGGTCCAGAGGAGCGCTCCTGGGTTCCGGCTCGGGATATTCTGGATCCTGGCCTCATTAAAGACTTCCATCGGGATCACCCAAGTTGCCCCAGAGGGAACGCCAGGAGACGTTTATAGAGGGGGGTTCCTGTTATGAGTTTGTGCCTGTAATTCCAGTTTTGTCCTTGAGGGGTCACTGTTGGGTTTTTCTGTTGCTGTTAACCTTTAATGTTTGATAATTAGTCATTAGTGTGTGTCACCTGTATAAGCTAGGCCTACATGTTTTCATAAATAAGAAATATTAATGCAAGCTACTATATAAACCTACTATTCTGAATAATGTTTTTGTGTTTCATTTTCACCTGCTGTGCGTTTGGCAATGGTGTTGCATCTGAAATGTTCACAGGATTAGGCATACACTAAATCAGTCAATGGGGGCTACTTAAACATTCAATTATCCTTATTACTGTAATCTATATGCCCACTTCTGAATTGGGTTGCATCTGTAGGCCTCAAAATAGGCTATTTAATTATTTCAACTCATTTCAGACATTCCGCAAGCTACTAATCTGCCGTAACACATATTTGAAGAACATGTGGGAATAAAACTTTACTTTTAGGCATTTAGGCTACCCGATCTGCAATACGTTGCCAACAGCCTTGCTTTGTTCACTGCCGAAGTATTTTTTTTTTAATCGTAGAGTGGGTTTTAATTCCTCATAACTTGTCATAATAATTGTGCATTCCTCAACCGTAAAATAAGGTGATCGCGTCATCATTGAAAGTGGTGACTTGTGCTGCAACCCGCCCCTTTTATGTGAACGCGCACAAACTCCAATTAGGTTAAACCCGGCTCAACAAATCAACTTCATAATCAGCGTCATAGTACCGATTAACACCACTTAAGATAACCAGTTTTTGTCAGCCCCGGTTTAACAAAGTAACCCTGGGTTACATCTGGGTAGGTTAAGCTCGCTTCGTAGTACAGGCCCCTGGACTGTTGGCTATTTTGTCTGAATTTTGCCTTTTGCCTCATTGCCAAGTAAACTGCTTCAATCCTACTTGTCTCTGCAAGTGGGTCTTTACAACCCGACTTGTGGTCTAGTGGTAGAGCTGCGGACTGACACACCGGAGACCTGGGTTCAATACCCGAGCAATCCTAAAAGGAATGACCCATAGTCCAACATAAAGGCACCTAAAATACACTTTAAATAAATCTCAAGTGTCTCTACTATAAGTATATACTCTTTTGATCCCGTGAGGGAAATTTGGTCTCTGCAATTATCCCAATCCGTGAATTAGTGAAACACACTGAACACACAGTGAGGTGAAGCAGACACTAATCCCGGTGCAGTGTTCAAACTGGTTCAAACTGGCAACCCTCCGGTTACAAGTCCAAAGTGCTAACCGGCAGGCCACGGCTGCCTCTACATGAAAACGTGTGATATCAATACCTGGGGAGAATCTGATGGGCCTGATGACAGTTGTCCAGAGTCAACACGACAACAGTAGTTTAGAAATATAAAAATACACAATACACAGACACATGGAATACAGATGTTATAAAAGTTTTATCTTTTGTTATACATGTGAGCACTGGGTGTTGAAGAATGCTATTGAAAAACCGTCTCCTTAATTCCAAATGGAGACACCGAGTTGACAGAGTAGATCCAATGTAGTTAAGACCAGGTAACACTTCAGGCTGGCTTGCGAGAGAATAGTTCTTTATTCTGGATGCTACAGCAGAGTTCTGGCAGCTCTGCTCCAAGCACAGCAATGTTGCAAAGTGAAGCCAAGACAATGAACCACTGGGCCATACACTCTTGGTTAAGTATAAGTATAAGTATACTCTTTTGATCCAATTTGGTCTCTGCATTTATTCCAATCCATGAATTAGTGAAACACACAGCACATAGTGAAGTGAAGCACACAGCACAACAGCGGCGCCCGGGGAGCAGTGAGGGGTTAGGTGCCTTGCTCAAGGGCACTTCAGCCATGCCAACTGGTCAGGGTTCGAACCGGCAACCCTCCGGTTACATGTCCGAAGCGCTAACCAGTAGGCCACGGCTGCTTCTGGTTAGAAATAGTGAAATTACAACACACATTCAACAAACAGTTCTCCACAGGTATCTGTCTGGAGTCAGACGGCAGAGAGCAAATCAGCTACAGGAAAGACCAAATACGGGCTTCCTGGGCGGGTTCTCCAAAACACCTTTGCAATAAAGCTCCATTGTGTTCAACCCAGCATGCATCACATCAAGTCAGATCTGCACAGATCTGCATGAAGATGAACACGCCTAATGTAAATGTGTCTGATGAGAGGGAGCAATTAATTGACTTTACCTTTTAGCAAAACATTCAGTCTGCTCACAATAAACATTCTGTCTCAGCCATTTCTGTAGCTGAGACAAGTGGACAGTAACAATATTAAAACCCCCAACAGTGTTAATATACAGTATCAAAACATATAAATCAGGAGGTATACTGTATAACTGCCCCACCAAACGTTGCCCTGTTAGCAGGTTAAATCTCCCTCTCTCAGAAAATGCCCCTGCTTATGGTCTGATGGACGTCTGTCTTCAGTTCTGCGTCTGAACAGAATCACCACAAACACCAGCAGGGCACAGGAAACCAGCAGGACAAAAACAGCACGCTTGATATTAATACTGCGACTGACACCGTCCACCCCTGTAGAGACACAGAAGACACAGAGATCACCTACATGAATTCATTTTCTCAACTTGATCCAATTCATCTGGTCATGTCTTAAACAAAGACAAGTAAAAAAAAGCTATTTCACAGCAAAAACAGCTATTTTGCAGTACTACATGCAGAAACCAGATATGAAGTCCACAGTCTGTTAAGGGTTACAGTGACAGACAGGGCTCTTCAATAGAGTATAACTGAGGGGGGGAAGCAGGACAGTCAGTAAGCGAATGAGTGGTCTGTGGACAAAGCTTTAGCCAGCTTCAGATGATCTCTCTTCTCTCTCATATCTTACCAGGGTTGTGCACAATTCCAATTGCAATTCTGCTTCCTGTTTGCTACCTCATTCGAAATGCAAGTGAAATTCAATAATGCAGTCTGGGCACATAAATGAGTGTGTGTGTTTCCACAACTAGAATCTGTACGGTACACAGGATAGATCCCAGTTCTGCTGTGCTGTAGTACCTCTGTTGGGTTGATCTGTAGAGGAGGGCTGGGGTTGTGTCCACACAGAGATGCTCGTGGAGGAAGAGGAGGAGGAGGAGGAGAAGGAGGTGTGTAGATGGACCTGAGGAGACACTGGAGATGGAGCTGACCGAGTAAACAAAAACATAAACAAGTAAACATGGTGGCCCAGGACAACAATACATCTTTAAACAGGTAACATCAATGATAGTTCAGCTGTTCTGAGATGTTGGTGAGGGATGAGGACTGATATTAATAAACGATTAAAGGGGATCTGGGATGGCATGTCAAGTCATCACACTGAGTACAAGTGCAGAATATGTTGCACAACTCTCACCCTGATGTCCTTCTGTGATGAGGAGTTGAATCTTTGTTAATGTGTCTTTGCCCCACATGTCCAGTCCACAGGAATAAGTCCCACTGTCCTTTAACATCACACGTCTGATGGTGACGGTGAAGAAAAGTCTGGATATAAGTTATCATGAATGGAGTATCTCTTATTTTGAACATTCTTAGATGGAGTTAGAACATCTTTAGGCCAGCAGGCATCATGGCAGAAGTACTTTGGTGTCCTTTCATATCCTTCTGGATATGGACACTGAATCTCCACATCTTGTCCAGCAGTCCCGGACACCACTATTGACTCTGCCCTGATGAAAACCTCAAACTGTCATGAGCATTCTCTCTCCCTGGTAACAACCTTAATTGAATTCAATTCTCTGCCACTCTGCTCACTCTCTACTCTGCCTAACGAGCTCCACCTGGCTCCGCCCTCACTCACCATCCTCACCTTGCCCCACTCTGCTCTAATTACTCTGCCAGCTGCACTGCATTTCTCCACTAACCTCTCCCAGTATATAAAGCCCTGTTTTTCAGCCAAGCCCTGTCAGATCGCTCTTCAAACCTGGACCAGTAACCTGCCTGCCTGTCTACTCTCTGACTCCTACCTGTGATTTGGATCCTTTCTTGACTGCCTCCCTGTTCTACTGCCCCGGCTATCCCGACCTGCCTTCCGGATCTTCTCGACATCTCCGATCTTCAGCCCCCGTAACTCGATTCTGCCTTCTGTCTCTCACCGTTTAGTGCCTAGCCCTGGTCTGTACTACTGCCTGCTGTTCACCTGCTGTGCTGTGTGTGTGTGTGTTCCCCAGGCCTCCGACCACCAGGCCGAAGCGAGCCCCGACGAAGTCACCACCCTCAGCCCGAGGCGCCGCCGGATCACTGGGGACACACACACTCAGCACCTTGGACTGGAACCCCCGGAAAACTTGGGGACCCCGAGCCCAGGTAACCCCACAGGACCCTGAAAACCCCAGAGCCCCGAGAACCCTGGAACCCCTGACACCCCTGGCACTCCTAGCACCCTGGAACCGAACCTCCAAGACCCACGCTTTCTCTCACTCTTCTTCCCCTGAACCCCTTCAATAAAAAAGACTCTGAATTTGAACTTGCGCTCTTGGGTCGTCTTTCTGTCCGTGGACAGAACGATCTGACCATCATGGACCCAGTGCACTCCCTGACCACTATGGAGGAAGAGCCCGAGATGACTGCCCTACAGCCACTGGAACGCACTGAGGGAGACATCAATCGGATGGCTGGCTTACATCGCTCCCTTCTCCAGCTAGGCAACCAACAACAACAGCAATCCAACCAGCAGCAACAACAGATCCAGCAGCAACAGCAACAGCTTCAACAGCAGCAGCAACAGTTCCAACTGCAGCAACAACTGCTAGCCCAAGCCCTGCAACTACTCTCAAACACGGCTACTCCACCTGCACCCACCTCTGGTTCTTCTGTTCCTGTACCACCCGCAGTGTTGTGCCACCAGATCTCCACGCCCTGAACCAAAGATTGGGAACCCGAACGCTTCGGGATGGAAACCAAAAGCAAGTAAGACCATTCTTGAGCAGCTGCTGAATCCAGTTCGCACTACAGCCCAGGACCTTTCAACGGAGGGAGCCAAGGTGGGGTATGTCATCACCCATCTCACCGGGCCGAGCTCGGTTGTGGGGAACGGCGAATTCGACCGGCAAACCCCAGCCTGTGCCTCCTTCAGTGCCTTTGAGGAGGAGATGTTAAAGGTCTTTGATCTAGGCTCGCCAACAGCCGAAGGCCACAAGCTCTGCTCACCATCCGCCAGGGCAATCGGACAGTGGCAGACTTCTCCATTGACTTTCGCAGCCTGGCCAGTCAAAGCTCGTTTAACTCCGAGGCACTGGTGCAAGCCTTCCTCCACAGCTTGGCGGACTATATCAAAGACCAGCTTGTTTCTCATGACCCGCCCCTCAACGCTTGATGCCGCCATTGACCTTTGGCCCGTGATTGACCGGCCAGATACAGACCCGGAGGAGGGAGAAGGGCGCCTCAGTCAACATGCCATCTGCACTCGGGTCGATACCTCCTCTGTCCAGCCCCTGCCTGTCAAGTCCCAAGGCCAACTCAATCAGCCTGAGGCCATGGAGATTGGCCGTGCCTCTCTGACTCGAGGAGCGCCGGCGCCGCCTAACCTCCAACCTTTGCCTCTACTGTGGTGGTGAAAATCACCGTGTCGCCACCTGTCCGGCAAAAGCCACAGCTCACCAGGTGTAAGGGAGATCCGGGTGAGCTCAACAAGTCTTCAGTCTCCCTTCATCCAAAACCCTGCTTCATCTCCGCCTTCAGCTTTCCAACACGCACTCATACATTGGCCGCTCTTTGTGGATTCTGGAGCCAAGCAAACATCATGGACCCTGAGCTTGCACGGCAACTGGACGTGAACCATCATCAACTGGCACAACCCATTCCTGCACGAGCCCTGGATGGACATCATCTGGGCACGGTCACTCACATCTCAGCCCCTGTGACAATTCTGCTGTCAGGAAACCACCAGGAGTCCATCCAGTTTCACCTCCTACACTCACCTGGCCAACCACTCATTCTCGGATACCCGTGGGTCCCGTCAGCACAACCCCCCCACATCGACTGGGAGACAGGAACAGTCCGTGCGTGGGGAAGGAGTTGTCACCAGACCTGTTTAAGGGGGCCACCCTGCCCGTTCACCGGGAAATATCTAGCGCTACCCCCGACGATCCAACGCCCGACCTGTTACCACAGCCTGAAAGAGGTGTTCAACAAATCCAAGGCGACATCTCTACCCCCACACAGACCCTATGACTGCACGATTGATCTCCTGCCTGGCACAGCACCTCCCAAGGGTCGTCTTTATTCACGGTCAGCCCCGGAAAGAAAGGCCATGGAAGACTACATTAATGACTCTCTTGCCGCCGGGATAATCAGACCGTTTTCTTCCCGCAGGAGCGGATTCTTCTTCGCCGGTAAGAAGGACGGTTCTCTTCGTCCATGCATAGATTACCGGGTCTGAACGACATCACGGTTAAGAATCGCTACCCACTGCCCTTACTTTTCGCCTGCCTTCGAACTGCTGCAGGGGAGCCATCAGATTCACGGCTGGACCTTCGCGAATGCCTACTATCTGGTGCGGGTGAGAGAGGGAGACGAGTGGAAGACTGCGTTCAACACACCAACCGGCCACTATGAATACCCTCGTCATGCCATTCGACCTCACCAATGCCCCAGCAGTTTTTCAAGCCCTAGTGAATAATATCCTCAGGGACATGCTAAATACATTCGTTTTTTGTGTACCTTGACGATATTTTAATATTCTCAAAGACTCTGTCAGAACACACGCACCATGTCCAGTTGGTCCTGCGCCGCCTGCTGGAGAACTCTTTTCGTGAAGGCAGAGAAGTGCGAGTTCCATGCCAAGACCGCTTTCATTCCTGGGGTATGTGATCAACGAGGGCAGCATTCAGATGGATCTCTAAGGTGTCGGGCTGTCACGCCCTGGCCAGTCCCTGAGTCTCGGAAAAAGTTGCAACAGTTCCTGGGCTTTGCGAACTTTTATAGGAGGTTCATCCGAAACTATAGCACAGTGGTTGCACCACTCACGGCGCTAACCAGCACTAAACAGCCGTATTCAATGGACAGCAGCTGCTGATAAGGCCTTCAATAGCCTCAAGACACGTTTCACTTCCGCTCCCATCCTCCAGATGCCAGGATGCAGCAAGGCAGTTTGTGGTGGAGGTAGATGCTTCGGACGGGGAGTGGGTGCAGTGCTTCTCAGAGAGCAGCCGAGGATGGCAAGATGCACCCCTGTGCCTTCTACTCCCCGTCGGCTAACCCCAGCCGAATGCAACTCGACGACATTGGGAACCGCGAGCTGCTGGTCAAGCTCGCCTCTTTGAAGAATGGCATGCACTGGTTAGAGGGGTCAAAGGAACCATTGTAGTGTGGACAGACCACAAAACCTGGAGTATATCCAAACAGCCAGGAGGCTGAACTCCCGCCAACAGCGGTGGTCTCTGTTCTTTACCCGCTTCAATTTCACGCTTTCCTACCGCCGGGATCTCGCAACATCAAACCTGATGCCCTTTCCCCGGATGTTTCAGAAGGACGAGATCACCGCCATGCCAGCTCCCATTCTTCCCAGCCACTTTGTAGGTCATGGAGGCTCTTCGGAACCAGCCAGGCCCAAGCACCAGCGCCCCCAACCGCCTGTTTGTTCCAGCAAATCTCAGGTCACCTGTGATTCAGTGGGGCACGAACCCCGCCTGGCCTGTCATCCCGCATCACTGCACCCTTCATCTGGTCCGCCAGCGTTCTGGTGGCGGGCGGATGAGACGGGATGTCCGAGAATTCATCCGAGCTTGTCCCACTTGTAACCAAACAAGACCCCCAACCAGCCTCCTGCTGGGTTGCTGCAACCCCTACTGCACTTTAAGCGGCCCTGGTCCCACGCTTCACTGGACTTTGTTACGGGTCTTCCGCCTCTGGACGGACACAGTCATCCTTACCATTGTTGACCGCTTTAGTAAGATGACCCACTTCGTGCCTCTTCCTAAACTACCCTTCTGCTAAGGAGACCGCCCAGGTGGTCCTGGAACATGTGTTTCGTATCCATGGCCTACCCCAGGATATAGTGTCAGACCGGGGGCCGCAATTCTCAGCATCCTTTTGGAAGGAGTTCTGTCATCTCCTTGGGGCCACCGCCAGCCTATCATCTGGATTCCACCCGCAGTCAAACGGCCAAACTAAACGCATGAACCAGGAGCTGGAGAAGGCACTGAGGTGCGTGGCCTCCCAAAATCCCCGGGCCTGGGCTCAACACCTGCTCTGGGTGGAATATGCCCATAATTCACTCACCAGTTCGCCACCGGGCTCTCCCCTTTCAGTGTGTCCACGGGTATCAACCCCCACTGTTTGCCAGCCAGGAAGCGGATGCCACCTGTCCGTCTGCTCTTGCGTATGCCCGCCGCTGCAGCCGCACTTGGGCCCAGGCTCACACTATGCTCCTGAAGTCTGGAACCAGCTACGCCGTCGGTGCCAACCGACGGAGGGCCCCAGCACCTACTTACCGGGTTGGTCAGAAGGTCTGGCTGTCTGCCCGGGATCTGCCGCTGCGGGTTGAATCACGAAAGCTGGCCCCTCGCTTCATTGGTCCTTTTCCTGTGCAGAAAGTCATCAGTCCAACGGCGGTTCGGCTTCAGTTGCCCACTTCCATGCGGGTCCATCCCACCTTCCACGTCTCCAAGGTCAAGCCGTCCATGAAAGTCCTTGGTCCCTGCGGCTCCGGCGCCGCCTCCTCCGGGCGCCTCTTAGATGGCGGTCCTGTCTTCACCGTCCGGCGGCTGCTCCGCTCTAGGCGACGGGTAGGGGTCTCAGTACCTGCGTTGACTGGGAGGGATATGGTCGGAGGAGAGGACCTGGATCCGGCCAGGAGGATAGTGGACGGACCCTCATCACTGACTTCCACCCGACTACATCCTGATCAGCCTGCAATCCGTAGGGGCCGTCCCAGAGGGGTCCCTAGTCCGTCCCTGCCCGCCCGGCTTCCTGTCCTGTGCCTGACCCTGATCCTGTCTCAGTACCTGTCCTGTCTCCCACCCGTGACCCTCCAGCTCCTTCTGGGATGAGGATGTTCACCGGACCTTTCAGGAGGAGTTCTGACCACGCCCGCCCTGCTCCCCTCCACCCCCGGCATGATGTTGTTCTTGGGACTTCTGGGGCCGTCCCTTAGGGGGGTCCTGTCATGAGCATTCTCTCCCTGGTAACAACCTTAATTGAATTAATTTCTCTGCCACTCTGCTCACTCTCTCTCTACTCTGCCTAACGAGCTCCACCTGGCTCCGCCCTCACTCACCATCCTCACCTTGCCCCACTCTGCTCTAATTACTCTGCCAGCTGCACTGCATTTCTCCACTAACCTCACCCAGTATATAAAGCCCTGTTTTTCAGCCAAGCCCTGTCAGATCGTCTTCAAACCTGGACCAGTAACCTGCCTGCCTGTCTACTCTCTGACTCCTACCTGTGATTCGGATCCTTTCTTGACTGCCTCCCTGTTCTACTGCCCCGGTTATCCCGACCTGCCTTCCGGATCTTCTCGATTACACTCCGATCTTCAGCCCCCCCGGTAACTTGATTCTGCCTTCTGTCTCTCACCACGTTTAGTGCCTAGCCCTGGTCTGTACTACTGCCTGCTGTTCACCTTGCTGTTGTGTGTGTGTGTTCCCCCAGGCCTCCACCACCAGGCGAAGCGAGCCCCGACGAGTCACCAGCCTCAGCCCGAGGCTCCTTTCGATCACTGGGGACACACACACTCAGCACCTTGGACTGGAACCCCGAAACTTGGTGACCCCGAGCCCAGGTAACCCACAGGACCCTGAAAACCCCAGAGCCCCGAGACCCCTGGAACCCCTGACACCCTGGCACT
>NC_063191.1:5295302-5297802 GCF_017589495.1 Alosa alosa
CCCTCCTGACAGGTCTCCCAGCCCCTGAAAGTGTGAAACCACTTCAGATGATCCAGAGGGCGGGCCTGGTCTACAACCAACCCAAAAGGGCACATGTTACCCGCTGCTCATCCAGCTACACTGGCTACCTATGGTGGCCCACATCAAATTCAAGGCTCTAACGCTTGCCTACAAAGTAGTCTCTGGTTCTGCTCCCACCTACTTGAATGCCCTCATACAGACATCGCTACCTCCAGACCGGGCTGCGCTCCTCAGACAAACAACGCCTAGCTCTACCACCAGTACGCTCAGGCCAATCCAAACTTTTTCTCATCTGTTGTTCCTCGTTGGTGGAACACACTGCCAGTTCCTACAAGGGCAGGGACATTCCTCTCCATTTTCAAAAACTCCTGAAGACCCAGCTCTTTAGCTTAACATCTCCTCTCATAGCAACACTTACAACAAGTCTTGCTGATCCTAGCACTCACCAGCCGTCTTAAACTGACACGTAACTGTTAAAAAACAGCACTCACTGATGCACTTATTTTTACTGTACTCTAATGTTTTTAAATTGTCCTAAAATTGTTGAGAATTGCTCTAAAACTTAAACTGTTTACCATGTTGTTAGTCGCTTTGGCTAAAAAAGCGTCAGCCAAATGTAATGTAATGTAATGTAATGTAACTCACTGGTGGGTCAACTCTGAGCTCTCCCACACCACATGATAGCTTCAGTTCACGCATACGAGCAGTCACTGATTGAGCTCTCACACAACACATGATAGCTTCAGTTCACGCATACGAGCAGTCACTGATTGAGCTCTCACACAACACATGATAGCTTCAGTTCACGCATACGAGCAGTCACTGATTGAGCTCTCACACAACACATGATAGCTTCAGTTCACGTCTCACACGGCACATGATAGCTTCAGTTCACGCATACGAGCAGTCACTGATTGAGCTCTCACACAACACATGATAGTTTTAAATTGTCCTAAAATTGTTGAGAATTGCACTAAAACTTAAACTGTTCACCATGTTGATAGCTTTGGCTAAATGTCTCAGCCAAATGTAATGTAATGTAATGTAATGTAACTCACTGGTGGGTCAACTCTGAGCTCTCCCACACCACATGATAGCTTCCAGGTTCGCATCACAGCAGTCACTGATTGAGCTCTCACACAACACATGATAGCTTCAGTTCGCGGTAGTCATGATTGAGCTCTCACACAACACATGATAGCTTCAGTTCACGATAATGAGCAGTCACTGATTGAGCTCTCACACAACACATGATAGCTTCAGTTCGCCTCACACGGCACATGATAGCTTCAGTTCACGCATACGAGCAGTCACTGATTGAGCTCTCACACAACACATGATAGCTTCAGTTCACGCATACGAGCAGTCACTGAATGAGCTCTCACACAACACATGATAGCTTCAGCTCATGTCTCACACGGCACATGATAGCTTCAGCTCACGTCTCACACGGCACATGATAGCTTCAGCTCACGTCTCACACGGCACATGATAGCTTCAGTTCACGTCTCACGCGGCACATGATAGCTTCAGCTCACGCATACGAGCAGTCACTGATTGAGCTCTCACACAACACATGATAGCTTCAGTTCACGCCTCACACGGCACATGATAGCTTCAGTTCACGCATACGAGCAGTCACTCACTGAGTCTCGATTGACTTTCACTTTGCTTGGCATTTAAATCAGGGCCCCATGAGGAAACCATGGCGACCGCAGTACTGTCTGGTTTACCAGTCATACTTACTCTTATGTGTGTCTGTGTGCATCTGATTCAACTGATCCAGTCTGATCTGCAGAGTCAACACGACTCACTGAATCATGCCCTTGGATCCTGATTCAGTTGAAGCTTTGTGAAACACAGTGATGACGATCACCCACTGTGAAAGGAAATAGGTGGGATCTAAGTATAAGTATGTATATCCCAATCCATGAATTACTATCTGCCACAATTTGATTCTAGATCCACTGAATCAGCTGAGTCACTCTTCCACACAGAAACACAGATTCATTCATTTTTAGAATCCCATACACTCCATTCCATTCTGAGGGTCCGCAGTGCTATCTGAGTCTCAATCAATCACAGAGAACCGCACAGAATCACTTCATTAGAACCGCAGAACCGCACAGAATCACTTCATTAGAACCGCACAGAATCACTTCATAGAGAACCGCAGAACCGCACAGAATCACTTCATTAGAACCGCACAGAATCACTTCATAGAGAACCGCAGAACCGCACAGAATCACTTCATTAGAACCGCACAGAATCACTTCATTAGAACCGCACAGAATCACTTCATTAGAACTGCACAGAATCACTTCATGGAGAACCGCACAGAATCACTTCATAGAAAACCGCACAGAATCTCTTCATTAGAACTGTACAGAATCACTTCATGGAAAACCGCACAGAATCACTTCATTAGAACCGCACAAAATCACTTTATGGAGAACCGCACAGAATCACTTCATAGAGA